>NW_013953699.1:6407-40562 GCF_001266775.1 Austrofundulus limnaeus
TGTCATTTGTAATCATCAAAATTAAACGAAATAAACATTTGAAATATATGAGTTTGTATGTAATGTATGAATATAATATACAAGTTTCACTTTTTAAATGGAATTACTGAAATAAATCTACTTTTTCATGATATTCTAATTTTATGACCAGAACCTGTATTACTGTTCAAACAGGATTAAAGCAAAAGTGTGTCCATTTAACTTGATTTTTTTTCTTGTTCCTCCTGTTCTTACCCATTTTCTGGTTTTACCCATTTTCTGGTTTTTAAAGTGCCTATGTATTTGCAAGACTGATAGATTTAACTTAAATTACTGAATTTTATAATTTAGAGTTTGTCGAAAGCTGCCGTTGTCTCTCAGGACATTTCATTAAAAATATTAAATATACATTCAAATAAATACAAATACAAATAAGTGATCCAAAGAGTTTATATCACCCTCTTATGTTATTTTTCATGTTCTGTTCGAGCTCTTATTTTGAAGGCCAGCCGCTAACGGAAGCGCTTTCCTGTTAGCATCGAAAGCTGCTCAGTTTCTAGCGTTCAGTGTGTTTTCTCCATGCTCTATCTACACGTTAAACCCATTTTCTTCTCGACTGCTGGTCAGATTATCTTAATTCAAAGTTACATTCAGCTGTCACGGCTCGGTAAACGCTGAAAGGTAAATGTTGATGAACGAAAGCTAACAGAGATGTGGAGACAGCAGGTCACAGAGCACCTGGATGCAGAGGAGGAAGAAATGTCGATGGATTTTCAACGCAGAGTGTCTCAGAACCAAGAAAAACATGAAGGTAGCCAGACTTTAGGAGCTGTTTTTAATCCCAGTCATCACCTGCATATAATAGGTTTGTATCTTATTCTTTCTTGCCGTTTCTGGTAGCTAATGGTTTTAGCTTAGGAAGAACTTGCTAACTCTGTTTATTGCTTAGCTTGGTAACTGATGAAATAATATGAGATAGGTTGCAGACTGAAACAGCTGATTTAAGATCCATTTCCACGAACTATTTATTAAATATTTATATTTATATTTTGGGCCGGGCAGGGTGTAGTGGATGGTGAGGCACCCACCCACAAACTACTGAAGGATGACAACAAGAGGTGGAAGGGCTGCATTCAAACAGAAACATTAAATAAAAAGAAAAATAGGCCAATTAATAAGTTGTGTAGCCCTTTTATTTAGAACTTTTTATGGTATGATTGAAACTTTTCTAGAAAATAAGTATTGATAACTATTTTATTTTTTAATTTTGCTGTGATGTAATAGGTTTTGTTAGATTCTTCTAGCCTTGGACACTTGCTCCTGCTTGGCCCTGGAATCTGTTTGGTTAAAAACTAAACAAACAAACAAATAAATAAATAAAAAAGGCTTAGCAGGAAAACAAGTAATGTATGTGTAATTATGAAGCTACTGTTCTTTTTAATGTCTTGCTCCATTCCTCCACCTGTCCCGTATCGCAGTGGTTCCTGCATATCCTCAGGAGTTGGCGCTGATTAAAGAAGAAGCTCCTGAACAACAGAAGCCGGATGTGGACCAGCTGGACCCAGAACACCTCCAMATAAAAGAGGAAGAGGAGGAACTGTGGACCAGTCCAGGAGGAGAGCAGCTCAATGTGAAGGAGGAGGAGGAGGAGGAARAGGAGACCGACACCACCAGCTTTTCATTCACTGCAGTTTCTGTGAAGAGTGAGGATGATGAAGAGAAACCTCTATTCCCGCAACTTCATCAACATCAAGTTGAAATCCGAGATCTTCCAACCAGCAGCTCAGCTGACCACATGGAATTAACATCTGATGGAGAGTTCTGTGAAGAAGCAGATACTACAAGAAATCTAGACATGAGTACTCATGAAGATGATTCCGACTTTTCAGAAACTGAAGTCAGTGAGGAGGATGATGATGATGTGAACAATCCTAACCATGAGCTGAAACACTTCTCAGGCCCCGGGTCCAACACTAAAGACACCGATAAAGACTGGGAGTCTTCTCAAACCAGGGTTCCCGAGTCAGGTGTAAACATTTTGCATAACAAAAACGAACAGAAGCCATTTTGTTGCGGTCTTTGTGGCCAGAGGTTAAGCCAAAAGGGACATTTAAACAGACACATGAAAATCCACACGGGCCAGAAACAATTCTGTTGTGATCTTTGTGGACAAAGGTTTCCCGTAAAGGACAGTTTAAACAGACACATGAAAATGCACACAGGACAGAAACCATTTTCTTGTGATCTGTGTGAAAGAACGTTCACCTTAAAAGGAGCTTTAAACAAACACAGGAAAATCCACACTGGACAAAAGCCATTTTCTTGTAATGTGTGTGAACAAAGGTTTACAGAAAAGGGCAGTTTAAACAGACACATGAGAATTCACACGGGACAGAAGCCATTTTGTTGTGATCTGTGTAAACAAAAGTTTACGGAAAAGGGCAATTTAAACACACACATGAGAACCCACACTGGAAAGAAGCCATACACTTGTCATCTGTGTGAACGAAGTTTTTCAGTGAGGTGCAGTTTAAACAAACACATGAGTACCCACACGGGGCATAAACCATTTTGTTGCGATGTGTGTGATCGAAGGTTTAGCCAAAAGGGAAATTTAAACAAACACATGAGAATCCACACAGGACAGAAGCCATTTTGTTGTGATTTGTGTGGCCGGAGATTTACCACAAAGCACAGTTTAAACACACACATGATAATACACACAAGAAATAAAGCAGTCATTTGCAATAATTCATAGGTATAGCCACAACGGAAGAAATGTCAGTTTCTATTTACAACCTTGCCCTTTTCTTCCACTAGTGTGGTTCCACTTCACTTCAAACTCCATTAACTGTCAGTCAGAAGGGGAACTCATTCACTTAGACTGTGTTCAAAATGTTCACTCACCAGTTCATTCTCACTGCTTAACAGTAAGACATCAGCGCTGTTTTTGCATTTTAATGAACTACAGCAATATTTTAGTTCATTTTAGCCAGAGTTTAAGTTATCCTTTGACAAATGGTGGACATTTTTAACCCTAATAATAATATACATGAATACCGAAATTATATTATTAGTAAAGACAAAGCGCAACTATCAATATAAAGTCATGTTACATGTGTAAATGTGTTCAATTGTTCTAAAGTTTGAAGGAAATGGGTAGTAAAAGTTTAAAAARTAACATTGTTGTGCATTCATGAAATGTTTGGATCGTGAAAAAGTTTCTTTGTATTTTTTTCATGTTAAATAAATATTCAAATTAATTTAGAGTGTCTTTGTTGACAGGTTGTTAAAAATGTTCATGCGTTTGATTCAGTTTAGTGACATTTACTGACAACCTTTTCACGTTTTCATCTCAGACACAAAGTTCTGTAATTTCCCTTCATGGAGAAATAAAAAATAATAGAGAGCAGGGGGACAGATGGCTTTATGTTGTTCTCTGTGTTCCTGTCGGTGCACATAAAACTCAGCTGATCATTCCAAAGAGTGCCTTCATTCTTGGACCACGTATTTCTGTCTTTGTTAAATAAATATTTCCATAACAGTATAAAMAATAATGAAAAACCTTTCCTGAATGGGGTGGAACATATTGTGGATTCATTTTCCTAAGTATGGATTTATTAGGCTTCTCTAAACAGTTTCTCAGACAAGGTAATGCGTATAACGACAATCCTGATGTCATGTTTTTGTTTTGTTACCTTTTATTTATTCAAATTCTTATAGTTTATTTTTATTTTTATTCCTTTTTTCTTAAACATTTTATTTTCAATATTTTCTTCAAATCACTATTACAGGTCCTCAAAAAATTAGCATATTGTGATAAAGTTCATTATTTTCTGTAATATGTACTGATAGACATTAAACTTTCATATATTTTAGATTCATTGCATACCAACTGAAGTAGTTCAAGCCTTTTTTCTGGTTCAAAACCGACACTTTTGAACCAGAAAANGTGTATAAACATGTGTGACTGGTTAAAGGCATACACCTTACTAAAACGAGGGATTTGTGTGCAAGGATGTTGAACAGATATTTGGCCCCTCTATGAATATTGTGGCCCCCTGATGGCCCCTTGCACAGAAATATCCTAGATCTGCCACTGAGCAGGAGGCTATTGCTAAGCTATTGATCTGATTAACGATAGACCGGCACCGGCAACTGGGCAGCTGGTAACTGAAAGGCCAGCGCTGGCAAATGAGAAGAAGACAATCCATTGGAGAGGCTAGCGACTAGCATGGATAAGTTGGTGTTAGCATTGGAGAATAGATATAGCCTTCTGCTACAAGGAAATAGCAACCACTGGTTGCACAATAGTTTTAATTTTGGCCCTCATGCCACCCCATAAATGAAAATTACTTTAGCAATATATTGGCTACAAAAAGTGGCATTCAGAAAACTATTCAGGTTAAATGAAAATTGGAAACAGGAATCTGGAGACAAAATAATAAAATGTGAAGAGAGGAGTGTTTACCTCAGATTTAAAAAAAAGTAATCAAATTGATTTTTCAGTGTCTGCAAAAACTGAGCAGAAAAGGATTGTAGTTGTTGTTGAAGAACTGTAACTCTGGGAGTTCAAACTACAAAAAGCTAAAAGCTGTCACCGACAATCTTCTATGTCTGAGCTCAACTGGCTGGAATCTAGCTCTAAAAACATTTTTTTCATAATCATGAGGTTATGATCAATAAACACACACATCAGCAGCACTCAGATATCAATCCTGAACTTAACAACTGACAAAAACACTGTGAGTTTGACTGAATAAACACCAGAAAAGTTAAGATAACCTGCCACAGTTAGACTTTGACACATTTCAGTGAGTAAACAGGGCAGTTTTGTCATATTTTTGGAACACCTATGACAGAAATCTCAGAAACTGTCACGGCATTTGACAGTGCTTGTCCACTCCAGACAATTAGGCTGGTCCTTCAGCTGTATGTCCAGACTTCATCCAAAAAAAAAAAAAAAAAAGACACAAAACAAGAGCCCTTTAAATTTAGAACTGTATTAAAATGGTTTTGTCACCATTATATTGATAGTTTGCCAGAGAGTAGAAGCAGGCGACACAAAGCACATTAGATGCAAAACTAAAAGTATAAAAAGAGAAATGTGAGAACGTTCTTCTCCCTATTACTTCTCTGCTCTCTTTTCAGACATCAAATGTGATACTGAATTCAACAAATCTGTTTCTCTTCAGGGAATGCCCCCCATGCAAGATGCTGATGCAAAAAAAAAAAAAGGTAGAGCGAGAGGAAAAAAGAAGCTTTGTTGCCTTGCAGGAAACTTCAGCAAAGTTTGGTGCACAAAGCAGGATAAGGCAATAAACAGACTGTTGCTTTTCCGCTTGCCTGCACACACCGAATCCCTCTTTCCCAGTGTCTTTTAATGGGCCTCACATTAGCATCTGTTTAGCGTCAGCCCCGACATGGCCTGTGGAGGCTGATTAAAATAACCCTCCTCTCACGTAACACCCTGGCACTGACATCAAAATACAGTCAGATGTTGAATTATTTGCACCAGCAGACATTCAGGAGGTTAGCGCCAACGTTCGGCTGTTAAAGGAGGGTTCATTAGTTGATCATGTTCAAACTATCACTTTAGGAAATGATGTGCCATATGGGAAAGTACGAAGCATGTTATAATTGCAACAAGTAACTGGAAATATGAGGACAGGAATGCACTTCACTTCTACAGCATTCACTTTGTCTTAATGCATGAGTGCACTCATATTACATGGAAACAACATTTTTCATTATGATTGGCTTGTTGAAATGTAAAGGACACACACAGTGCTGTGTTTCATGCTTATTTGGCTTAATTGGTTTTAGGACTCAAGAGGTTTGGAGAGTGACAGTCGGTCTCAGGGTTGAAGCGCTGAGACTGACTGAGCCAGGAGTTTATTTTGTTTCTGATACTGTTGGGCCTCGGCCAATGGCATGACAGCAGAACTGAAGATGTGATACTGAGAAAAAGAAGGTCGTAATCAGAACCAAATGTATGCCTTTCCATTCAGTCTTAGAATAATGCTAATATCATAGATTACAACTAAAATGTATATGAAATTTGTTAGCATATTGTAAAAAAATCTTTATATGATTTATTTCTTTACCTAACCTTCTTGTGAACTGCAATTAGAATATATTTCAGTTTGTGGTCCAGTGGTGTATTTAAGGAGTCTCTGACAAAAAAAAAGCACAAGATACAAGCGCACAAATTTTTCTTCGATTTTTTCTCACAGAAATAGCACATGGGATTTATATCACAAAGTCATACCATACATCATGCACATATCACATTACAAATGTAAGCATATTGTATGAAACTAAAAACAACCTTTGAGGTTTTTATCCCAAATTGCAAAACACATTCCCGTCAGTTGCAGTCCCCTGCAATATGAAGGAAGTTCTCCAGAGATTTGCTAAGTCCTGGCTCAGGTTTTTGAGGCTCCAGGTAATGGCATTGCTTACACTATGAAATGCTACGCGCTTCATTAGGTGATGTAGGTAGACACTGAAGTACTAGATACTAGATACTTTATTAGTATGTGAATGAATTAAAGTCACCAAAGAAAAACACTACTGAGTACTTATGGGTGTCTGACAGAAGGCCATGCCCACTCTGTTTCTGTCAAGCACAGTCTCTGTGGTGTCACTGGTTAACTAAGCAATCTTGATCAAGTGAATAAAAATACTGGTAAAAACATAAATGTGAAAACAACTCAAAATAATGAATATTTGAGGAACTCTGAGGTGCCACAAATGTCATACCTCTGGTGTTTTGAAAACTGAAAAAAAAAAATATATATATATATATAGCTTTTGTCTTTTTTGTCATTAGCGCTATGAATTGTTGTCTTACGAGTTTTTATCTGCACCATATTCAGCCCTCATAGGCCTCTTTTTAAATATCTTGAGCAGAAAAAAACATCTTTTGCTAAAAATGCTGTATTCTGTCAAATAAAATGCCTCATCTTTCCTTTTCTTCCTTTTGTGCCATCAGCTGCTAAAACAAATGGGTGCTGTGATAAGCAACATAAATATGATCAATGGGATATCTGGTGCTGCTGACCTCACACCACGAGCCAGAGTCGAGGGAGCAGGTGCTGCTCAGATTTATGGCGCCCCCCCTCCCCACTCCGCACCTCAGGATAGTTCCTTTCTCCCACAGACACTGAGCCCTGCTGAGATGTAGTCACCCTGTCAAGCCTCCACAGCGCACTTTCCAGCACAGAGACTCAGATAAACAAACTTAATGCTGGTTCTGGCTGAACTTTGTGTGAAACGTGTCGGTGCATGAGTCGGATCGTCAGTAATAAAACCAACACTTATTTTACAAATCATCAAGCAATCAGTGCTGCTTGACATTTATTGCAGTAATTATAACAGGGAGCGTTTGTTAGTAAGGGTGGAACAGTTGCTCAGTCTTCGCTCATAAAGATGACAAATTGATCTAAAAGCAGCTCTGAGAGTTAATGTCTACATTTGCCTGAGAAATAATAACAATCAGTTAAAAATGTCAAAATAGAAAAATGGGGGCTTTAGTAGCTGTAAGATACTGCATATTAGTACGCCATAAAATGCATACTTAAACGTTTGTGGCTAAAATGGCCACAAGTATTATTTATATAATACAAAAAACTTCCTTATAAAATTACAAACATTTGCACTGGAGTCAACTAAAAAGGGATGTTCTCTTGTCTGTGTTTGTGCAACAGCTCTGCAGTCTGCAGTTCACATGTCAGTTGGGGCAGCCTTTCTGCTGCTTCTGTGGGTCCACAGTAAGCTGGTGAACTGCGAACAACTTTTACTGACGCAACAGCAACAGAAAAGAAGTAAGATGCCAAAACAGAATAACGTTAGGAAACACTTTAAAACTGCAGCAAAAGGCAGAGAAAAAAAATCAAATAGAATAAAATGCTGGAAGAAAACTGGTTCCCATTCTGAGCAAACTGGACACAATTACGGCCTGTTGCATTTTGTGTTTATGTTCCAGGAGTTATATGTCTTTTCATTACATGTACCAAGAGGATCAGATGCAGACGTTACAGTCTGTGTCAATCCAACATATGGTTACGTTTCAGAGGGGTGCACATCAGTCTGTGAAGAACTTACACTTAAGGAAAGACAATTTGTGGTTTCATCATCTTTTCTGATGTAAAGGCCGTGTCATCTGCGCTGTTCTGTAAGGTGGACTTAGATGACCAAGGAACTGATGGGCTTAAACATTAGTATGAATTTTTTGTTATTGCAAACGCTTTTGCTCCAAAGGTTTGCAGCCATTTACATTGACATTGTTGTGTTACAGCATCAGATTTCTTGTTCACATTTTTCTATTCTATATGAAGTCAAAAATCTCCTCCCTTTTTAAAGATGACAAAGTATGTGACCCATTTACATAAAAACCCACTTATTATCCTTTCACTAGGAAATTAAGTGTGTTTGACAGGGGAAGAACAATGGATTCTTAGCACTTAGCAAAACCCCATTCAATATTTCTCCCAATTATCATGAGGACACTCCAAATATGAATTTTAATATCCTAATTTAATCCTCACCACACAGCTTTCCCAGTTTTGACCCCGGCACACTTGTGCTAACTCCCATCTCACATCTTATCCCTGCTTCGGTGCGTCTTGACCATGTTAGTCTACTTACTCTTCTGACCAGAATGGCAAACGGACCCATTTCCTTGGGCAGAGTTAAGATAAAGCGGGTCAGGTTAGGGGAATAAAAAGAAATTGGACTGGGAACAAAAACCCTCTTCTGTCCTTAGCAGCACAGAAGCTGTAAGGAAGCTGGATGTAGGGCACTGGTGCATAGTTATAACTAATTATATCTCTACTGAATCACTCCTCCAGGCGTGGCCACAGATTGTTGTACTGGGAAATGAATACTCCCGCTACACTGGGAATAATATGTGAGAGTGCAGCTGGATGAATGTGTGGCACTCTCTCTACTTCCTGAATCATGATTTTTTTTTTCATGGCACTAAGACTAAGGAACAGAACTGAGTAACATGGAGATGGGACACAATGTTTTGTATCTCTTGAGTAATTTATCTAAGGGTGACACGATCAAGGAAATTGGTTTTCAGGGTGAGACTTCTAGGCCAAGTATAAGAACCTTACAATGATAGCAGAGGATGAAAAGAGAATGGGGCTTTCCATCTCTCTCATGGCAATGCTGTCAGTGCAACAAACCTACACAGACTCCTACAATTCTACATAAATATGGGGATAACAGACACCTTGTCTGCTCTCATAAAGGACCAAAATTATGAAGACGAGACGTTTGTCTGACCTCATATTTTTAGGACTTATTTAAACCAAAATATAGGTGTGTGTTATTTCTTGTTTCAGGTTTAGTAATAAGTAAAAATGTACAATAGTAGCGTAGTATCCTGTAAGAAAAATTAGTGTTCATTAACTGAAATCGAGATGAAAGCACATAAATGTTGAATAGATTAAAATATGAAGAGAAGAGGACCATACAACACCAGTGAGTGGAGTGAACGGAGGTTTAATGTTGATCGGTCAGTCATGAAACCTATGCTGAATGAAAACCTAGTCCTGGCATATGATCTTCAGTGCCTGGTACGCCCACTACTGGCCTACGGCTGAATCGCAGGCAACTCTTACAGAAAGTCATCTTTTCTAATGAATTTATAACGGTTTATTATGTGTTGTGAAGGTGTTTCGGGCACGTATCTAAACTATTTTAATCAAGACTTAACAACTGTCAAACAATGGATTATAAAAGTCAATAGTAAAAAAAAAGGAAAACTTTGAAAATTGTGTAGTGTTTTTAAAATCAGTATCTAAATGACTAATAAATTTCTTCAAATTCCCTGTTCACATGACAGTTACTCATATGAACAATCCTATGAGACTAACATCCAGCTTATTTCCTGTCAAATACGTTTTAGATTTTATTAAATGTGTCCATAAGGACTTGGAACTAAAGGAACCTCTGTTTAGAACATCAGGAAGATTAAAGCTGCAAGTCTGAGTGGGTAATCAAACTCACATTTATCCTTGTAACTTTGTCGTTTTAAGTTTATTTTAAGTTGTTACTCACCAGAGTAAGTATGTACATTGTATAGTATCTTTGTACGTCAGTACATCTATTAAATCTTAGGTTTTTCCTTCGTCCCTTTTTTGTCCATCCGTCATCCCAGTGTGTGGAGTGTTCCTGATGTTCAGTGGCAACTGCTTTCAGAGGGGATAAAATGCATTATGGCGGTTCGGACCCTTCTGTTCTGGAGCAAATCGGGGATGACAGCACGGCAACCTACAGTTCCTTCTCACCATCATTATTTCCATAACTTGACAAATAGCACAGCTCTCTGAAGCTGCCGTCCTTTGTGATCTGTGACAAAAGCAATCGTAGCTGTCAGTGGAAAGCAAGGATATGGGGGCTGATGTGTTCTCTGAAGTAATACTCAGCCTTTCATGTCGAGGCAGAAGAACCAAAGACCTGTCTCCTCTCTGTGTTTTTGCATGCGAAGAGGCAGCTAGTAAAGTGTAAAGTGCAAGGATTTGAACACGCCTCTTTAATCCACTGCACTCTCACAGGTCAGTCTCATTTATTATGAATGGAAACTTCTGTGCAGAGCTCTTTGATATCAGGAAACAATTAAGTACAGGCGTACAGTCAGTGTGCTGAGAGTCCAGAAAGGCAAAAAGCTTTTGGTTTCTTATAAAATTCAATCAACTGTATTAGCAGGTGACAACCATAATTTATCACGTTATTAGCAAGATAACTGTTTTTGTGTAAAAGCTAAATTTTACTCAAAAATAGGTCTCATTTTTACCCCCCAAAAATCACAAGTCACATTTAAGCTTCATAAAGAACCATTAAGATTCATAAATGAAAGAGTGACTCTCAGGTTCATGTTTAGAAGGACCCAGGACGCAGGCAAAACATTCAGAATTAAGCAAAGTATTTATAAATTAGGAAAAAAAAACACTGACATGACAACTGGAAAAGCCTTTTCTAAAGAAACTTACAGTGGTGGACAGCACAAATCTAAAAAAATAGTTCAACTAGCCCCAAAACACTAACTCAAATATTTAGATCCCCTAATTCTAAAGCACTGAAAGTTTTAGCAAAAGCTAATTCTAAAACACTAAAATGACCAAGTCAACCCATGAACTTTCTTTAACAGACAACATGTGTCACATAATGTCATGTTGCTCTCTTAAGACTAATCATTGACATTCCACGGCTGTATTTGGGTTCATTTGTTGTCAATGTGTCACCTGGTGGATAAGTGACACACATATGAACAAAATGTGCAACAGCTTTCACTGTCAGCCGTCGTTCATCAACAGACCTCAGTTAGAGCTTCTAAATTTAGCCAATAAATTTTAAAATTAGCAAAAGCCCTAAAGCACTAATCAGGAAATTAGTTCCCCTAGTAGTGTTTTAGGGGAATTGTGCCCACCACTGGAAACTTGCAATTAAAAAAAAAAATCACACCAAGCTCAGGGAAGGCACAAACGATGACAGCTGGGGAACAAAGCCCAAAGGCCAGAAGACTGTATATAAAGACACACTAACGAGGGGTAAACAAGAAACACCTGTAGGAGACACATGAGGAACAGGTGAGTGAGGGCGGGGCTAAAGAACAGAATGGCAAAACACTTGGATCTACAGCGAAAACACAGAATACTAACAGAAAATACACAAATAGACACAGACCATGACATTCCATTTTATTCACCACGCTTCAAACTGCCTGCTGTCAAGAATCTCCTTAAGATTTTTCTACTGAGTCACATTATTTGAAAATGGAGACGTTGGCAGCAGCCCACATTGTCCCATCAGACTCAGACTGAGGAACTGGAGCACATTAGTCTCGTTCCAATTCAGTGACTTGGCCAGGTCAATTTTTTTTCATTTTTTTACGCACAGATTGAATTAAAAGATCAGATTGAAGATGAACTCTGCACTTTTCAGCAGTCAAATACTTGTATACAGTTCTGAGGATGAATGCATTTGCAGTGAATAAAAATGTGATTTTTTTTTTATTTTAAAAATCTTCAAGGTTACAATGTATGTTACAAACAATATCTAGACTTTAAATCTGAGAAACAACATTTAACTAATATTTGTATTAATACCACAATGAAATTATTTTAGTTTGTTGCTGTATTTATAATTTTGTTATTGAAAGACCAGCAACATAAATATAAACACTTGCAATACGTTTATTTAAAAGTATTTTGTGTGTGTGTGTGTGTGTGTGTGTGTGTGTGTGTGTGTGTGTGTGTGTTTATGTACAAAAAGTAAGTTCTGATAAGATCTTACTTATCAGAGTATTGAATACACTTTGATGATAATCAGTCTTTACCCTTTTACTTTATGCCACATACAGTACAGTGTGTGTTCATATCTTTGAAGTTTGGACATTATGTCAATATTTTTAAGACACACATAATAAACTCAAATAATAAAGTTTATTAAAGAGTTTTGAGGTTTTCGGTTTCTTCAAATCTGAGGTTGCATTAAAGAATTCTGCCAACAATTGTATTGTAACTGAGAACAATTCAAAGTGAAAAATCTATATATCACTTTTTTTCCAAGTGTATTTTCCAAGCTATGCCAGCTTTACACAAGTTTAAACTGGAAGGTGAATTTTCTACAACACGATGGTTCCCACGCTTCAAATCCTCCGCATCTATGTACAGTTGGCCTCAGAAAATGGTTGTGATGCCAACAATAATGGGTTCATTTACACAGATTTCCAGTTAAAACCCTGTAAGTGAAAACATTTGTCCACTACAGGGAATGAATTTGAATACGAACAATTAATGGCAAACACTCAAGTAGCAAAGCAAAGCAGCAGCTGTACCTGTGTAGCCCAGTGAGTTGTCATCTTCATGTTCCGAAATAGGAGCCTGTGTTGCCCCTTCGCTGGCACCATCCTGAGCAACTCCAGTTTCTGTCAACAATAACACCACAGGGACTGAAAAACTGGATGCATTCTGCTCATTCTCCACACCCACGGTCCAGACCTCCAGCCCTCTGCATCTTTGGCACATGCAAAAAGCAAACATGCTAAGAAGCACCGGGCTCCATTGTCGCATATTATAACTCTGCTGTTCAGACCCCCACATGGCTGGAAAAAGCCAAACATCCACAGTCCTAACACTTGTGTCAAATCTAGTGTTTGCTCTAAAAAAATTAAATGAAAAAAAAAAGTTGGTCGTTTCAGTTAGATGCACAAACGTCCATCAGACGTGTGGATGCGGTCTTCAGTTGTTCCCTAATCTCAGCATGAGGTTGTCCCGCATTGGGCCTGTGTGTGAGAGTGCATGTGTGTTAAACAGACTCAACTGTCCCATATCAATAGCCATAAGTGGCTGCACCCATGGGCAGGACACAGGAGGGCAGGGTCAGCGCACACACTGGGTGATTGACAGCGCCAATCTTTGTGCACGGACACACAGCACACACTCCTGATGTAAATGCAACGCCGCGCCATTAACTGCTAATCAGTTTCTTTTGATTGGGGCTTGTCTTTGTGACTGGGTCGTCTTCAGAGTGACGGGTTGGGTGTGTGGGACGGGCGGCGTGAGGGCGGGACAGTGAGGCGGGGGCAGGAGAGAAAAAGAAAGGCCATAAAGGCTTGGGTGTGTGTGGCTCATCGAGGACACAGGAGGCCAACTGTGCCCTTATGATGGCTCTGCGTGAAATAAATCAGACTAAGCCATGCCCACTCTTATTGTAGTCCCCTGACAGGGGGTTAATATGGGCCGGGCGGTGAGGGCGGGGAGATAAGAGGAATCTTAATCATCTAACCCCTTTGGCTGAGTGAGTGGCAGACAGTCGGAAGTATCTGTTTCCTAAATGAGATCTGGCTTCACTTCAAAAAAATAGCAAATGGCCAGACGGGATTGTTCATTAGAGAGTACTTCAGACTGCTAGAGTGTGACGAGAAAGGTGACCCATCGTTTCGTCAGACCCTCCCACCATTAGGAAATTGACTGGAAAATAAACCTATGCAAGCCTTTCATACAAAGTGATAACATCTGATCACACTTTACAACAGACACATTCATTATAGCAAAAACTCAAAAAAAACCTTAAAAAATAAATAAATAAGAAACATTCCATACACAGTGATCATGCCTCCTGCTGTGCTTGTAGTGCTGCAATTATTGCAACATTAAAAGAGCTTCATGCTGAGCAAAACTTATTATCGTTCCATTTTCAGTCCGTCTGTTTAACTAAAGATCAGATTCTGACTGACAACCCTGCAGGAGCGCACCAACCGAGTCGCACAGAGGCAGCCATGCAGGTTACTCAGAGGCATGCACATGAAAACATGATGCAGGTGAGACGAGAATGAGTTTGACATGAAGTTATACAGACGTCCACAGCAGACGTGACGCTCTGTCTGACACTGATAGCGTGACACCACTTTAATGTTAATAATGTTGTCAGGTTGTTTGGTCAGTTCAAAAGGTTTGAGCACGAATAGCAATCAGAATGTATTCAAAAGACTTTAATAGATTTAAAATGAAAAAAAAAAGAAACTTAACCAAAACATTTCAGAAAACATAACATAAAACACAGTAATAATTTAAGAAACACAAATTGCAAAAATATATTTTGCACAATTTTTTTCATTCTTTTTGTTGGGTTTTCTAAAATGTCCTTATTTAGATACATTTATATTATGTTGTTGGAATTTATTACATTTCCAAAACTGTGTTTCAATAAATTGATTCAGTTCAAAAAAACTTTATTGATCCCAAAGGGAAATTAAATAAGTTGTTTTAATGTTTTAAAATTTGAAAGTT
Organism: Austrofundulus limnaeus; assembly: GCF_001266775.1. Lineage (NCBI taxonomy): Eukaryota > Metazoa > Chordata > Actinopteri > Cyprinodontiformes > Rivulidae > Austrofundulus > Austrofundulus limnaeus. Next base: position 21,194 of record NW_013953699.1, read on the forward strand.
TGTGATTTTCATTTTTGGGGGACTGATTTATGTGATCTATTTTTTTCAACTACCTTTTGGATTTTGTGGATTTTGCTCAGTGTTCACATGTTTTGCAGTTTCTGGATTGCAGGTATTAACATTATGAACCTCATATATCTATCCATCTATCTATGTATCTTTAAAAAATAGATAATACAAGCTGCGTCAGCTGTGCAGTGTTTGCTTTTATGAGTACACTCTCTGTCTGATTCCCTGGGTGGTCCACAGGCAGAGGTCCAATTAGAAACCACTTCAAAGTTTATTAACAGGTGGTGTACCCAGTTGCCCCAGGGGCATTGAGATTACCAAGGCCACAATGTTGTCTCCCTGCTCCCTTTTTAGCTTCAACGCTGCACTGCTGGCTAATTAGTGTGGCACATGTGCAGATAACTGACTACTTATTAAGAATACAAAGGCAGGCTTGCCCCTCATTCTTATCCTCAAGACCCCTGAGTCCTCCCTACAACTGTGGGAATATATATAAATATATATAAATATATATATATATATATATATATATATATATACTTTTTTACTCTCCATCTGATGCCTTCCTTTACAGTCCAGGTTGCAGGGTGCACTGCAGACCTTTAGCTCTGTCTTCATGTTTAGGTCAGCTTTTAGCAGTTTTGAATTGAGTAGTCACCTTCAACACACTGTCCAAATCAATACTTTAGACACTGAGGAGAGAAAAAATGTTTACAACTTGAAAAATACAGAGAAAACTAAATGGATGTGGCAGAATAACAGGTTAGCTGTTGTTTTATTTTTATCTTATTAATTGCATTTTAGTTTTATCTTATTAATAGCAGCTTTTTTTTGTAGAACACTGAACTACTACAGAATAATCTGGTAGGATTGTGTTCCTGTAAGAAGACAAACAGCTGTGATTGGTTTACTGAGGTGGAAAGTGTTCACTATTTTCTGTTTTTTTTGTTTTGTCTGATGTCCAGCAGATATCAAAAGCCAACAAAAATGCTCATATTGAGTCACACCAAACCCCATTTCACAATTTCACACCTTTTATCTGCAGTCTTCATTCTAAACAGAGAATATTTGAATGAGATATCAGCTCCTGTAAATCAAATGCCTAACCTCGTTTTAAAAACATCTTTATTTTAGGACAAACTTCAGTCCATAGGAATGAAAGACAGTCAAAATAATTTAAAAAATAGGAAAAAATAAATACTACAAGGGCTTTCTTGTTGTTGTGTTTTGCAAAACACCTTTTTCAGCAGAAATAAATGACAGGTTCATTTGTTTTCATGGCACCATTTCACTCATTTACATTTTGATTGCACTCTTTTCTGGGGATGATTTTCTGCTTGACTAATGGAGGTTTAATCAGGCCTTCAGATATACACAGTGAGCACTTATAGCAAGAAATTACAAAAAGAGTTCAAAGTCAAAACAAAGTAAACGTTTCTCTTGTTTCTTGGGGGTGGGGTGGGGTGGGGGTATGACTTTACAACATCCATTCACTATTTTTATCCTCTTCTTTCTTTCTAGGTCACAGCAGCCAGAACAGGTTACAAATTCATCACAGGGTCACTTAGAGAGAAACAACTGACCACCCTCTCACCTACAGGCAACCTAGAGTTACTAATTAACCTAACATGCATGTATGTTGGGAGAAAAACTGAGTTTCTGAAGAAAACCCCCCAAAAATCTGCACAGGTACCCATGTGAAGACGAGACAACTGTTGGGAATCATCAAACAGGAAATCAGCAAACCTGTATAAAATTAGTGTTTGATTAGAACTTAATGAATAAAAATGTATTTCAAAGAACTGTTCGACTTCTTTTCTTTTGGGATTTGATCGTCTCCAAGTATCGGTTAAACTTCCACTGCTTTCGTATTTTCCTCAAGTATTTAAAATTACAGTGATGATATTAACAGTGACGAACTGCAATATTTTAAACTCAAGTGGTTCTCAAAGGTGAAATGAAATGGAAAGTAAATCTTCGAAAATAGTTACCATCTACCTTTTTTTTCCCCCTAGAAAAGCCTCTGAAGTCTTTCATCGTTTTTCAATCTGTTCCAGCTCGGGAGAACATCGATGTGGTGACAAACAAATCTCTACTCTAATCAGACTTGTCTGTTTGTGACCCAATGAACACTGATTTCGCTGTTGACAGTTTCCCCTGCAGTTCTGAGTATTTTATCTCTCCTCAAACACTATTTGCCTGGATACAAAATTCAAAAGTAAATACAGGTATGTCAAGCCTCAAAGCTGGAATGTGACACATCCCTGCCTGGTTGATTGGTTTCTGTGGCTAAATAAAGAGAGAGAACGTCAAGAAAAAAATGGGGAAAAAGGTGTATCAGTTTGCATGCTGATAGATTTGCTCGGAGGGGATCAGCAGCCAACCGCAAAAAGCAAAACAGTGAGACAGCTCTGGGACAAATTGTGCTGATTGGATATGAGGGTGCTAAATATTGCATGGTTGCTAGAGCAAACTCGTGCACGACTACTCACTGCCAAGCAAAACCTCAGCCAGCTACCAGCACCATATTCTGACTGTTACAGCTTATTTCAGCAAACTTTTATCTCACACTAAAATAATTAATAAAACGTTCCGAGCCTACGTTACACCCGTACATTCACATGATGTAACTCTATATCGCTTTGCCCACTTGAAACTTTGATTCTTGTGTTTATTTTACAACACTGACTTTTAAATATGTTTCAAAACTGTAAAAAAGTCTGAACTTGCTCTGATGGCAGAACTGCAACACGTTGAGTCTCCTAAAGTCCAAAAGATCTCAGTTCTTCTCTGGTCACAAGAGACAAACTAAAAAACAAAGTGACAAGAGAGAAAGAGGTAACTTTCTATTTTTGCTAAGAAAAAGAAGATATTCTGAGGAGTTAAGGTGCGTGTGTAAAAATCTTTGGCGACAGCTTGTCAACATCAAAACCATCAGAGTCAAAAGGAAGGTGACGGCCTGTCACTTTTTCTCTCTGTGACACCTTCCTGCAACCACTTCACTTCATTGTCATGTTGTTTGTGTGGGCTATTGATTAATGATACTTGATTGTAGGTGTTGTAAAACTATTAAAACTGATTAAATCAGCAGTAGTTCAAGAAAAAACAGACAAAAAGGGTGAAAACAGCAAACTATATAAAGACCAAAGGCTCATCATGACCACCAAAAATAATGTAGAAAACTGTGAAGCAGAATATTTATACACTGTTTGAATATTGTAGAAAATGAAGGCAAATTCAAATCTTGTTGGTTTTTATGTATTTAACCAGGCACTTGGCTCTAAAATATAAAATAAAAATAATGGAAGACAGAAATGTTAAACTCGATTCACCTGTTTCTTCTCTGAAAAACAGATTAAACAAACACTGACTTTCCAAGTTTAAGGGAATATTTTAAAAAAATCTTTAACAAAAATGTCTCCAATGTTTTACTGTGCGATCTCAAGACTATCAAATAAGTAAGTAAGTAAATTTTTATTTATAAAGCAACTTTCACAGAAATATATTCACAAGGTGCTGAACAATCATTAACAATGTAAAAATGGTGGAAAGATAAAATGAAACAGAATAAAACATAATTAAACATAAACAACATAATAAAACATCAAATCAAGAATAAATTCTAAAATTGTAACTCGGACACGGTCGAGGCAGAGCATGACAAAAGATGAGTGTTATGTATGCAAGACTGTACAAATCATAATAAAAAAATTGTTGAATAAAAAATGGGGGTGAAATTTATGCTAAATATACAATAATACGGGCAGCACGGTGGCTCAGTTGGTAGAGCGGATGCCTCTCAGCAAGAAGGTCACTGGTTCAAATCCCGGTCCGGGGACCTTTCTGGGTAGAGTTTACATGCTCCCTCCATGCATGTTTGGGTTCTCTCCGGGTACTCCGGCTTCCTCCCACAGACCAAAAACATGACTGTTAGGTTAATTGATAACTCTAAATTGTCCCTAGGTGTGAGTGAGAGAGTGAATGGTTGTTTGTCTCGTTTGTCTCTACGTGTGTCCCTGTGATGGACTTGCGACCTGTCCAGGGTGTACCCCTCCCCTCGCACTGTGACTGCTGGATATGGGCACCAGTGACCCACGTGACCCTGAAAAGGAAGAAGTGTATACAGAAAATGGATGGATGGATATACAATAATACAAAAACAGAGAGAAGGGGGAAAGAGAAAATTATGCCGTATGTTCAATAAAACAAAAACACAGTTGGCGAGCAGTCACTAAAGGGGTAGGGTGCCATTAATGGTGAATGGTTAGCTAAAAGCTTGAGTAAAAAAGTGTGTTTTAGCGTGTTTCAAAATTATTACAAATGTAATCATTTTGGTTACCCTGCAAGTTTTCTGGAACGAAGATGTGAAGACTTGATGGTTGTTTATCCTTTGCAGGTCACCTGTGCCCTCAGTGTTCACTAAATGCCTCTAAGCTGTTTGTGGCTTTAATGAGGGCTCAGGGGAATGCTGGGACTTTTAATTAAAAAGCCACGAAGAGGAAAAGATCCAGAGCTGATATTAAATCCTCCTCAGACTTTGATGTTTCAACACTATGCACACCTGTTTATCTATTTTTTTTTCTCACAAGCCATGTTTTGATAAAAACAAAACGAGGAAACGATGAATGCATCAAGAATTATCGTCATCGTTTTTGAATTATATTTCCTACTTTAAATAGATCCACACAAAATGTAAAAAAAATAATTGTTTGGTATTTCTTTGTTGTAACAATGCTTCTTGGCAATAAATCTTATATCATTGGAAAGACTGTTACTTTACCTTTTTATATGGTGCCACATTTGTAAGGAACATGCATTTGTGGGATGAGCAGTAGAGCTGAGTATGTGGATTGCGCACAAGAAACATTTGCCAAATCTTCCCCGCCAAACAGTCTATTTTACTGTTGCTATTACCACTTGTTTTGAGCTTCTTCTGGTACATCTAGGGCTGCTAATCAAGTACCAATCATAAGATTAATGTCATGAAGCATTGCTACTTCCCTTACTATTTGTGTTGTTTATTTTAAACACTTTAAGTCTCTCATTCCTTTGGTCAGGCTCAAACTAGAAGTGTTTTGTGTACAAAAATAAACAGAGATAAGTTCACAAGTAAAAATAAAATGTACAAATTCACTATAATTTTGGTGCAAACAGATGCAGCTAGCTCCTCAAGTAGATACGACATACTTTTTTAGATTTAATATATCTTGTATTTTATAGCTCAGTAATCATTTCAAGGTAATGATTTTGCTCATTTTTTTCTGTAATTGGCCATGTTACAGTTCAGTCACTATCTGATCGGAAGTTGAGCAAACTGAACAAACAACAGGCGCTATCTCCCATTAGCAGCCTCGCACCGTTCTCTCTGTCTGCACAAACACTCGTTCCACCACGGTTTGCTGCTCGTCAGGGAGGAACATTTATGCTAATTTACTGGAGCACACACTAAAACCATTCACAGTCCAATGAGAGAGCGCAGATAAACCAACTTCTGCTCTCAATATGCTGAGTTCTGATTAAAAGAGCTGAAAATAGGGCCCTGAGAAGATGTGCGGTCAGAGCGCAGCAGGCATGCCGCCAGGTTTTTCAGCATCTCTCTTTAGGTGCTGTGATCAGATAAATACTGGCAGCCCCAGTAGCACAGCGAGGATTTCAGTTGTTTCTGCCAACAGATATGCAAAGTAGCTGGTGGGACCATGAAGAGCCAGCGAAAATGGAATGAGTCTGCAAACTAACACGAAAGCTCCTGTTTTTGCTTTTTCTTGTTACGTTATAGAGACGGGGGCAACGAGATCACTGTTTCGAACAACCAACAACTCACTGGAAAGAAATCTAGAATAAGTAGTTCTTTTACCAACCGGGATTAAATTTTTGGCCTCGACTGAGAGCCTTTGGGACTGAGCATAAAAGAGAGAGACAGAGAGAAACAAATGATGTGTTAAAATGCCTTGCTATAAAAATCATTAAGCTGTCAAGTGCAAAAAAAAGGTTTAAAAATGAAGAAAATGCAAACGGTATCACCTGCAGCTATTTTTAAGTATAAATAGGGACACATCCTGGGTAAAGATTTATGATGTCATAACACAGTCAGCTCTGTCTGACAGCTTAAGCTACACACATTTTTCTGTGAAACTTAAAGAAACTGTACGCTTTTAAAAAAAAGTGTAAATCATCAACTAAATCCCCTTTCAAAGAAGAAAAAATATTGAATTGTGTAACAGAAAGTTACTGGATACACAACCTCAGTTTTACCTTTAAAACAAAGCTCCGCTTTGCCATTCGTCAAATCATGTCACCTCATTAAATTAAGGCTTGTCTCCACCTGATATCCTGCCATTGGGTGTTCCGATGAAGACATAATTATAGGCTATAACATATTTCATGATATTTTATGACACATTTTGCAATAAGTCATTTCAACAAAAAACAATATCAGGAAGATTTTTACACCGTTCCAATTCAATTAAATGCATCATGTCTTTAACCATCTACTAACTTTCTTTTTTCTTTAGGTTTCAAAGTATAATTATCATCAGAGAGAAGAGAAATCTATTCAACTTGGAGAAAATGAGCTTCTTTCATTTGAGCACATAAAGAACGGACACCAGCTGTGATATCCAAAATTATCTGTAGGAAAGAATGAAGAGAGGCCACATATGGGATTAAATGAGCTCCAGTTCATTCACTGGGGAAACCATAAAACATGTACCACTGTAGCAGTTATTCAAATCAGCTTTTTGTTGCTATTTCAAAGCAGTCTTAATAATCTGCATTGGGGATTTTTTTTCTGTTTACTTAAGAACTTTTTTGTTATGATTGCATACACAATGTTATCATTTTTTCTCAGTATAAATAAACCCCTCATGGGCATCTCAGACCTGGTTTCTGATGGTTTCGCTGGCTGGAAAGATGTGGTGTCACATGACTCACAGGAATGCTGAGGCACCAGAGGCTGCGAGGAGCAGGTCGTAAATCCAGAAAAAGGCGAGAAATGAAACAAAGGACTGAGTGCAGCTCTCCACACCTCCTGTCAAAGTGCCGTACAGCCTGCCCTTCTGTCCACTCTTTAACACGCAAAATCAGCTAAATTTATTAGCAGCAGGTGACTTTTGTGGATTGTTGCGCAACAGCCAGGGGTTTCTCATTCACCATCTGTTTGTGTTAATCTTCTAAATGTTGAAATATTGAGAGCCGTTTTCATTTAAAAAGAGTTGACAACACAAAAAAAGTGGCTGCACATGATGCACCACCTAATTAAAATGTAGCCATTACCACACATTAACAGCTCTGTAAATCATGGAGAACACTAATAACATTACAGATGAGAGATTTCTTTGGGACCACAGAGGGAGAACACTTTCCAAAGTGCCAGACGTTTTGTGGTAATATGACCAACAGTGCCTTCATGTGGTCTGAGACAGTTTGATCTTTTTCATTTTTATTTCACCGAACTATGACTTTGGAACTGGATAGAAAACATACGCCAGCAAACTGAGTGAACAAAGCGGCAGCAATTATTCCCAAGATACAAATACAAATTTACTTACAACACCAATAACCATGTTCTTTTATACTACGCTTTTCATTTTACAGACTTTTATTTTTCTGAAATTTTAGACTTGAGTAATGTCTCCCCTTTGAGTCAAAAAGTAGAATCTAATTTCTTCTTCTTAAGTTGCCTATATGGTTCAACAGGGGTGTTAGAGCAAAACATCAGTATTTCATTTAATTACTTACCAAGCATTATAAGAAACCTGTTGAGTGCATAATGAACAGTTGAAAATAACAGACTTTTCATATGTTTAATAACTTCAAGAAATACATAAAGGTCAGTAAAGTTTTTTAAAAGAAGTGTCCAGACTTTGAAGCTACTGCATTTTGTTTTTGTGACTTAATTTCAAAGAAAATCTCCTGCTTCTGTCATGGAAGCAAACATAATTTGAACGTATTTGTGTCGATGTAAAAAGGACAAGCGTGTAAGTAAAGAATTTCCATCCCCCTGTGCTGATATTGATAAAAATGAGTAGAAGATTGTTGTGCAGAAATGATGTGTGATTGCTGTCTCAGCTTTGTGAAGATGCTGATTCACTCTCACAGACAACCATCTGCTGACACAGCTGGATTGTGTTCACACCCATGTGTAACTGCCTCCGTAGCAGCTATTTAGACCAAGAATACAAATTAACATGAAGCTATTTCTTAAAACTTTCTGTGGGAGAAAACACTTCTTTATCTGTTATTTGTTTTTACAAAGCTTCACCTGTAAAATGGTTGAATGATAAGAAAATAAAAACTCAAATAAAGTGAAAATTACTGTCTTTCTTGTGTGACTGATTGCTCAGATGTGACTTATAGGAAAAACGTTGCTGCTGCTAATTGGCCACTGATTATAACATCCATTTCTGCAAGCACAGCTCATAAATTAGTTATTTATCCTTTCTGGTTAATGGTATTACTCTGACACAACAACATAATGACTTCATCATGAAGTGGCTCTGGTCTGTGAAGGTGTCAGGCCTCTCCTATAATTGCCACCCCACCAGCAAAGTGAGAGCAGCTCCAAAATTGTGTGTGGAGATGGTAAACAGCTCGCACTGCCTTTTTTTTGTGGTTGGATGGTGAGCTTTGCTGCCATCCCTACAGACAGACAGACTGACTGATCTGTGTGCATTTTCTGTACTCTGTCTCTGTTTGCAGAAGAATAAACTCCTAAAACTGGCAAATATAGCTTATCAGAGAAAATTATACTGCCATTGGCAACAAAATGTGGTGTGTTTGCAAAACAAAAAGGACTGTTTAGAGGAAATACTCATTCTGGTTTGAAACCTTCTGCTACTACTGGAAAGGTTAAAACGGTATTTTATATTACTTTATCTTAGCATCTCCTATTAGAAGGAGCAGACACACTCTGTTAAACAATAAACCTTTTTCTGTTTGAAGGTAATGACTATTTTTTTTTTCTTTTCAACACTTGAGGTGGGAAAAAACATCATGCAGGGAAAGAAGTTGTCTTTATTTGGAAGAAAATTAACTTATAAAATGTTAAGTTTCCAGAAACAGTAGGTTTGTGCTGATTGGCCTTTTGTGGCTTTGTGTCCTAGGCACAGATACAGAAGTTGTCAACTTTAGCAACACTCAAACTACGATGCAACATCACGTTTCTAATGATAATGAATGTGAAAACATGGTAAAATATGATTATGTATTAAAATATTTTAAAAAATGGTATTTGCCGTCTTAAAGGACCTGTATTGTGTTTCTCAGGCATATAGTTCAACCCTCTACCAAAATAAAGTAACTATGTCAGCTTCAGTTGTAATGAAATTGTTGTCAATTTGTATGAATCAAAAATTAATCTGACTTCACATCATAGCTGTTTCTAAATGCCTTAAAAACTGGCCTTTGTCTGTTTAAGAACCTCCTACCGCTTCTGTCATTTCTGCATGTCAACACAACAGCTTCATGATGTTTTCAACTGGTCTTAGGAGCGTTGTATTTTGTTCTAATAATAATCAAAAAGCAGCATCATTATACAATGTTGGTTCTGGAAAATGGCGACTCAGGATACAATTGAGCCTTACTTGAATGATTCCACGTCGAACCCGGAAAGTGCGTTTTCTGAAGAACCGGATGGAGAGACGATGTTTCAGCTCAGTAAGACATCTCCTAGTCATCCTCACAGACCCACAGGGGTCAAATTTAAAATCATTTATTTATTACTAAAATATGGTCTAAGCCAACTAAAGAACACGGACCGTAAGCCAACTAAAGAACACAGACCGTAATATCAGATTTCCTGGGCAGACGACATCAGTGTTAGTGTACTTCTGAATGTTGGAATTGCATTCTCTTTTAGTGATAATCTTTTTATCAGTCCACGGTTAAATTCCCGTTTGCTCAGAAAGCTATCATCCTTAAAGTGGCACACACAAATAGAACATTTTTCAAATGTCAAATGTTAGTGCAATACTCTGGGTATGTTTTGATGACATTATAACATGATATAAAGCTAAAAAAGAGTTGATTTTACCTGATATTGACCTTTTAATTTTACACTGAAACGATTCACAAAAATGAAAAATATGAAAAAGTTTATTGCGTTATTATTGCACACACTAATTTGTACTTTGTTACTTTACACCTCTGTACAAGGTTAATGTAACAGCTGGGCAAACCTGAAACCTAATTCCATGGGTAAAGAAGTCTTCTGAGGGTCTTTTATTAGCTGTGATTGCAAATGTGGCACACTTTCCATGAAAACCTAAAGTAATTCTGATAGCATATGTTCAATAAGGGCAAATAGAGAAAACTGTTTCTCTTTTTTTCCTGTGGGTCATTTTTAGATGTCTCAAATCCACATGTGGGAAGCAGGCACTTCCATGAGCAAACATTTATCCATAAACTGCTGAAGCATAAAATTGGCGAGTAAAATCTTCAAGGAAAGGTATCACTTTATGTTTACCCTCCCAAGACCTAGTTCAGTTCTTACTGACCTTTAACCCCGCATATCCTCAGAATCCCAAGTCCCTTTTACTTCCACTCCAACCCACGCCTGTCAGGATCGCATATTTATGGACCACGCTTGAACTCGAGGTCCACCTGTTTTTTCACTTCTTTTTGCAAAAAAAAAAAAAAATGTTGCAAATCTTCCCAGAACTGAAGGCAGTCAGGACTCTTTTCTTTTGAGAAGATTTCAGTCTTCTTCTCTTGAAATGATTAATAAGAGCATGGTGACTTGTTCTGCAGGAATGCTCAGTGTGGCAGTCTCAAACAAAAAACAGCCATAGTGTGTTAGTAGATCGTAGAATAAAACACGAACCACTACTGCAGTTTCCAGCTGTATCTAAAGGAAAAGCAGAGTGATGAATAATCGGGTACTAAGACTGGAACACCCTCTAATTACGTCCAACCTCTCACCTTACAACCATAACTGACCCTCTTTTAGTCCTATCTCTGACCTTGAGTAAGACAAGTGGTAATTGTCATCCTCAGCTAATTACAAAATAAAGAAACCTCAGCAATTTATAAAGAGAAAAGCACAAGAAAGCTGTGACACAAGGGCAGGAAAATGGAATCCTCTGCTCCTTAATGCTTTTAACATTTAATCCATTAAAAGGGTAAATGAGAACTTTATTTTTTTTAATTAAGGCCTTTAATAATAAATTTAAGAAGTCAAAGCAAACGTCTTGAAGACTGGGGAAAAAAGATTTGGCCTTTTTTAAAATGACTATTTTATGCATCCCTTACACAATGTGAGGTATGTATAATAAATATTCGGCATGCTTCATTCATTCACTGGTTTGGACTGTGTTTCTGATGACTGTGTGTCTGTGGTGAAGACTGTCTGAGCTCCATCTGGCCTCTGACCCAAAACACATGATCCTCATTAGTACTCATTCTTCCCTTAAAACCACTATGCCACTGTTGCCATCTATTGGAAACAAGAGATCATTTTCTGATGCTTCCAACTCAAAATTTAGTGTATTTCACTTAAACTAAAACAAGTATCTGTGTTGGTACAGAAAAAAGCACACAGGAAGCTCTTGAGATTGTATTTTCAAACTCTAAGTTGTTTTTGGAGGTAAAACACAAAACCTGCAGATGAAGTTTTCATGTGCAACACAATAACAAAAAAAAAAAGTTCTGGAAACGTACATATCTTTATTTTTTTTGACTATATGACTATAGCATTTTGGGAAGCAGTGGGATATTTTCATGTGAAATCTCCAGAGCAAATCAATAGTAAATCCTATAATCTACCTCATCCATCACAAGAATGAGGCCAGTCAGAATGAGAACCACAACTTCAGCTCAAGGATATTCTCCAGACTTTCACATAAAGGTTGAACTAATATTCTCTTTATGCATGAAAACTGTAAATACACTGACAGACAGATGATGTAATTTTGTGGAGTGTGCTTTAATCATGACCACCAACCCACTATTGAGAAATTATGTTTAAAAATAGTTGTAAAACTAAAGAAGACAAGCTGAAAACTACTTTGTAAAGAGACAAAACAACAAAATCTTACTGGGTAAAATGACTTGTAACAACTAATAGATAATACGGCTTTATGAAGTCTATATGTACATTCATGTTTGTGTTATACGTATGTAATATACAGGGGTTAGACAATGAAACTGAAACAGCTGCTTTTAGACCATAACATCCCTTTCAGACAGCTTCCTCTTGCGTCCACAGTTAATCCTGTTGGATGTGGTTGGTCCTTCTTGGTGGTATGCTGACATTACCCTGGATACCGTGGCTCTTGATACATCACAAAGACTTGCTGTCTTGGTCACAGATGCGCCAACAAGACGTGCACCAACAGTTTGTCCTCTTTTGAACTCTGGTATGTCACCCATAATGTTGTGTGCATTGCTATTGCTAACCTTACCCTGCTAATTGAACCTTCACACTCTGCTCTTACTGGTGCGATGTGCAATTAATGAAGACTGGCCACCAGGCTGGTCCAATTTAGCCATGAAACTTCCCACACTAAAATGGCAGGTGTTTCAGTTTCATTGTCTAACCCCTGTAGTTGCACTGACCAGTGAGTGTGGGGGAGTGATAAAGACAGAAAGAGAAAACCAAATAAATAAAACACACACTTTGATATTTTGATTAGAGAATCTTTAGGCATTTTCAGGATATGACAGTTTTATTAAACCCTTTACTATCTGTACATCAGAACAATTGTGTAGACCATATTATATGCACTTATCTGCAATCATATTGCATTGGCACATGATTAGCCTATTAGAATATTTCTGAAGAGTACAAAATACAGAACATGCTGTTTAGTCAGACTTTTCCAGCCATGCATAAGGAGACAATTATCTGACGAGTAATAAACTTATGAGTCCAAATGCAAGAAACTGTGGCGCAAGCAGTTGTGGTGATATTTACGTTTGAAGGAGAGCTTAACTCAATAATGTGAGGTTCAGTGCGGTCTGGGAAAATGTGGATGGGTGGAAACTGAGACATCTGTGTCAGGGGGTCGGTCCAAGTCAGGATTATGGGAGCTAACCAGTGAGAGCAGACTGGGTTTATTTTTGAGAGGTGGTGGGGTTACAGACACACGTTGAAACACACAAAAAAACATTGTGCAGCAAATCATACTGTGCTCACAGGGTGGCCTTTTTGCTCAGCCGGACTGTAGTGTCATGCATTTCTCTAGTTTGAGACTCAGATCTGGCTCACGTGTTAAATTATAACATGGATATATAAATTGTGCAGAGCAAACTGTAATGCACTGACACCTTTTTATTAACTCTTACAGCAGCTCAGCAGTAGCTGTTGCTAGATTAATGCCATGACCGAGGTAGCCATCACAGTTTGATCTAGTATGTAATAATTTAACTCAGAACTCCCCAGGAGAAATGCTGGCTCTATAAGTGACAATGCACATTTTCAGCTCATCACACCACTAAAGCTTCTATAGTATAGCACCTAGTCAATAAAAATGATTGACAGGGGAAAATGTGCAGGAGATTTTATTCTCATAAGTTATGTAGAGTAAGATTGCTGTTTGTAAGCCTTTGATGTTATTCGGCAAATATGGCATTTGACAGCTATAAAATATGGATATAAAATCTGAGCTCATGCTGTCTGTATTTGAAAAACAGTTGGGGAGAAAAATCGTCTAAACATCACATGGACAAAATTGTTGGTACCCCTTGTTTAACAAAGGAAAAATCCACAAAGGTCGGAGAAATAACCAAAATCTGACAAAAGTAATAATAAATAAAAATTATATGAAAATGAACAAATGAACATCAGCCATTGCTTTTCAACCATGCTTCAACAGACTTAAAAAAATAAAACTCATGAAACAGGCCTGGACAGAAATGATGGTACCCTTAACTTAATATTTTGTTGCACAACCTTTTAAAGCAGTCACTGCAATCAAACGATTCCTGTAACTGTCAGTGAGACTTCTGTACCTCTCAGCAGGTGTTTTGGCCCACTCCTCATGAACAAACTGCTTCGGTTGTCTCAGGTTTGAAGGGTGCCTTTTCCAGTTTCCAAGATGCTCAATATACAGTAGGCCCTGTCACACTAGACAACTTATACCAACTTATGAACATTTTAAAGACATCTACATTGAAGATAGAATAAACAGGAAGCTTTGTTTTGACGTGTGCATAATGTAATTCTAACAAATTGATCTAATATATAACTTTTATTAGCAATTTAGACATAAAAATGTTTCATAAGTTGGCATAAGTTGTCTAGTGTGACAGGACCTTACGAATAAGGTCAGGGCTCATAGAAGGCCACTTCAGAATAGTCCATTATTTTCCTCTTAGCCATTCTTGGGTGTTTGTCATTATCCTGTTGCAAGACCCATGACCTGCGACTGAGACCAAGCTTTCTGACACTGAGCAGTACATTTCTCTCTAGAATCCCTTGAAAGTTTTGAGATTTCATTGTCCCCTGCGCAGATTCAAGACACCCTGTGCCAGATGCAGCAAAGCAGCCCCAGAACATAACAGAGCCTCCTCCATATTTCACAGTAGGGACAGTGTATCTTGATATGCTTCATTTTTCTATCTGTGAACATAGAGCTGATGTGTCTTGTCAAAAAGGTTAGTTTTTGTCTCCTCTGTTCATGGGACATTCTCCCTGGAGTGTTGTGGCCTGTCAGCTTGTAGTCTGGCAAATTCCAATCTGGCTTTTTTATGATTTGGTGTCCTCCTTGATCATCTCCCATTAAGACCACTTTGGCTCAAACAATGACGGACGGTGTTCAAATTCTGCAGAAGCCTGTTAATCACTCATTCATGCAAATCAGTTGTGTTTGACCAGGGAAATGAGAAAGCATGCTGGATAGTGGTCCTTAAAGAATGGAGTTTGACACCTGTGCCTTAAAGGATTCTTATCACTTCTTTGTTTTCAGGCTAAACACAGCCTTTACATCTCTTTGTGTCTACTGCATAACCTTATTATGTAAAGAAATAAATGATTCTGTGGGGGAAAAAAATCAACCAATAAATACTGCAAACTGGAACTGTTCACAGCTCACTAATAAGCAATTAACTGTTAAGTTAACAAGAGTTTAAAGCAGTTTAAAGAGAAGCAATGTTTCTAAGGCCATTGTTGCATTTGAAGGCTTTTGCAATCATATCTTAAAGTAGCTAAATATAGTCCTAAACTTGTGGTGACATTGCAGTCTAAAACTATAAGCCGCATCACCTTTCATGCCACCCTGAGAGCAACTTATGTCTCCTTGGGAAAGCAAGTGACTTACTCGTAGGCACTCGAGTGCTTTCTCTATCTCATTCCAGTCATTTAATCTTGGAACAGTATCAAGATAGTGATCTCCCTTTAACCTCCGAAGAAAGGACAGAGGCACAAAGGGACATAGTCCCCGCCCCACACTTCATCATTCAGCTCCGAACAGTGGTGGCATGCCAAACAATCCCATTAGCCAGCAGCCAAAAGCCTGAGCGAGGACAGCAGCAATGTCCTGAAACAACCGCAGCGCTACACTTATTTGAACATCCACTCTCCTCCCATCATGCATGCACTCATGTGTCAGCATATGTAATGAACTGAGAGCTGCACTAAGCTTTTACACTGAGGAAATGAGCAGCCCCTTTCGCTCTAAGTAGCTATTTACAACCCAGATCTGATCAATTGATGACCACGAATGAGACCCAGAAAAATACATGAATTTGAGTGATGCTTCGGGAAAGGGGAGTGCTAGGATTATGATATTAAAGCAAATGCAACTCACAGCAAGTCCAAAAACCAGAGATGCATTTTCATAGCCACACATATATTGATACCTTTTAAAAGTGGCAACACAAGCCAAGATTGCCGGTCTCATATAAATGATTTATCACACTCCCATAACCAGGTGCCTGTCACAGAGAAATGAGCTGGGACTCAAAGAGCAACAAGAATAATCAAACTGGCACATGGTGTTTATTGCTTCCAGGATCTTACCTCACAAATACAAGCAATGGGAAAAGCATACAGGAAAAAAAATCGGACCCGGTTGATATTTCAGAAAGTTTAAAAATAAGAGAGAAACACGAGTTAAGTGTATCAGGGAAGGAGGAGTTACTCACTGCTCCTGTCATTTTTCCACTTCCAGCTTCCCCGGTGCTTCCCTGAGCCATCCCCAGGTACACAGACTCCCCTCAGCACCTCCAGCAGTACCACCAGCAGGAGCAGGAGCGCTCGCCCGCCAGCCATGCCCGTTCCTGAAGCTTGCGTCGGTGCTAGAGCAGGGTGGAGGGGGAGAGGAGTGCTGTCCCACACGCAGTCATGCCTCACACAGCTGTCTGGTGTGATTCAAAACAGCTTACCCTGGAGCGTTAGCTCTGGGTCAAGACACGGACGCCCAAGAGTGGGTCAGAGATCCAAAGCAGACTCATCACTTCCTTCTGGGAGAAGCAGCATTCCAGCACTGGATGAGCAAAGCAAGCCTGGGTTTCTGGAACTTTAAAATATTGATCTTTTCCCTCTTACTGCACTCGTCTTCAGTGTCTCTTGGAGTTAAAGTGACATTTGGAGCAGTCCTGCACAATGATTCTCCAGTGAGGCAGTCAGAAATGTTTTTTTTCATTTCCTTTCTTTTCTTTTTTTTTGCAAATCAGAAGTTGTTGAGGTCACAGTGAAAAATTCTCACACTGATGCTGACACATCCGTTCCATAGCAGCAGCCATCACCCAGTCAGTTACTGAATGAGTCTGTCCACGAGTGTGCAAGTGCATGTCCTCCCCTCATTTCTGCCTCCATCTCAGCTGACATGAAACAGAGTTGATGATTAAAAAAAGGAATCAAAGCGATAGTTCATGACAGAGCAGCCTTGACTTTGTCAACAGAGCGTCTGAGAGAGGGAAAGAGCAAGGAGAGAGGGAGGGAGACACCGAGGAGAGAGACTGCGTGAGAGAAGCGTGGGGAGTGTGAACAGCAATTTCTCAAGTGTCATGGCTGATGTGCTTTTGAACATATATGATGCTTCTCTATTCATTTCCTGAGCAGATATTCTCAACAGTCTCACTGAGCTCCCTGCTTGTGCAGAAAAAGACAGAAATGCTTAAATCCAACAGCTTGTCCAGGTTTCCAGTAAAACAAACTGTTGCACCAGAATGAAAAACACCAACTGTCCTGCCCTGAACACAAAACTATAATTACCAACTTAGCAAAGTGTGTGAAGGTGTGTGACAGCCGTTGCAACATTATTCATGCAAAAAAAAAAAAAAAAAACATGCATCTGAAGAAAATTTGTTTGGCATTAATTGAACAGTTTACACATGGCTGATGTTAATTAGGTTTAAATATGGCACTTTTCTGAACAGTTAATTTAAAAAAATGATAAAATGAAGCCTCAAAATAATCAACTGTTAATTTTAATTCGAAACAAACAACCCGAAGAGCATGGACGGTAACCATAGTGGTCATTTCAAGCCTTTTTACAGAATATTTGTTTTTACTTAAAGCGTCATTTGCCATTAAGTTCACTCTACATAGGGAAATAAACACCACAATGTACACACACTCACGAAAAGCGCAAACTACACAAAGCCTATTTTTGTAAAAAAAAAAAACAAAAAAAAAACAAGCTCAGCAAGTCTGGGTTTAGAGTTACACAGCTCATTTCCTCCAGCTGCCCCAGCTATCAGAAGGCAGGTGAGCGCAGGTTAATGTGGGAAACTGGAGGTGTCAGCAGCCCCTCCCCCTCTGCCCACCGCTAGTCTCTTTTATATGCCCTTTGTTATTGTGGTGTACTTTTATTAGGAGTAAAATGGCATTTTAATTAAATATCTGAGGTCATGATCGGCTTGTTTGTGAGGTTGTATGTGTTATTTATGAGATTCCTTCTTGGAGGTCTTTATTTCCACATTGTGTTCTCAGATTAGGTCTGTTCTGTTCTTGTTTTAATAAATAGTCACGAAAATGACTTACAAAGAGTGTCCCTATTTGTCACACCTGTATTAGTACTTAAAGACCATGTTCCTGGAGGTGTAATTAAGTGTGTTACGTTAGCCGCTGATGGAAGTCTGATTAAAAGAGCCCTTTAATGATTAGGCCTCTGGAATAATTGCCACCGCAGTGACGACAGACCACTTCAAGCCCTCAGGATGCCAATCTAAAACCCCTACTACCTGCTAAATGTCACGGCTAATGCCAGCCGCAAAGACATTCGGACATGTGATGCAAATTCTCTGCAGGGATACACAATTTACAAACTGTCACAGGTAGCCCCATCTCTAGATTTTAAGGTGATTTTCCTTTTTTTTCCTTTTTTCTTTAATTAAAATAAAGCCTGTGAGCAAGAAATTCGCCTGATCAAAAAATATATCATAGATGAAGACCAAAAAGTTAATATCTGTTACACTGCTGTTATATTAACATGAATCTCAAATTAATACTTATTACAGTAGCCATGTTTCCATCCAATTGTAATGCAAATTTTGAGTGGACTTTTAAAATGTTGCAAAAATACAGGCATGTTTTTATCTACTGGCTTGGAATTAAATCAGCCAAGATACGCAAAGTGTCATTTCGTCAGATGTTGACATTACACATTGCTTTAGTAAACAGGAAGTAGAGGTTGCAAATTATCAGGGACCGCATCTCAGGACAGTGGAGAGAAGTTTTCAGGAATGTGTTGCTATTTGGTAAGTTGTAATTGTTCCGTAATATCAGCTAGTAATGGCGATGTTACGTGCTGTCCGGACCTGTTGTTGCTGCTTCCAGCCATGTTTTTGCGCGTTATGGGGAATATCCTGGAAAAGGCAGACAGCGGGAACAACTGATCCATCATGTGAGGTAAATGTTTGCTACGTCAGAACTTGGAAAATGTGTTTCCATCTCTCTTTTTGTTCAACTCTTCCTCGAAAAATCCAAAAATCAACTTAATCAAATGTAAAAACTTTTTTTTTTTCAAAATTGAGGGTTTTTTTTTTCAGATTTTGCCATTTTCCTCAACGATTTCTAATGTGATTCTTCACAATGATCTAAGAATAAATGATGTGTAGGGGTCACCTCGAGTGAAGAAACAGGAATTACTGCCTGAAAGCAGGTCTCGCACAGGCCTGAGAACTGGCAGGAACGCTGAACTCTTATTTTAGGCCATGACGGGTCATTTTACACACGAGGACTTCAGTTCTCTCTAATCAGATATTAAACAGAAACAATCGGTTCTGTTCATGATTCATTGGTTGTTTAACTAAAATGTTTAAAGCATTTGTTAATCATAATAATGACATGTCACAAAGAATGTAGAATCACTTCTATTATTTTACCGTGCCTAAAATAGAATGAATGAAGCACAGAAATCATCACCAGGTTTTCATTGTGTTTTTATAAATCACTGTTTTATTTTTACTGAAACATCAG
>NW_013953699.1:41562-62037 GCF_001266775.1 Austrofundulus limnaeus
GTCAATCTCTGTCCTCCATACTTTATAGTTAGTAGTACACATAACAACAGAAAAAAAAAACTTGCTGTGATAATTATACTAGAATGTAACAAGCCTGACAATTGCAGTTTCCTACAGTCTGGTGTCAGGCTAAATCAAAGTCAGACATTTCCTCAAAAATAAAAAAATAAAAATAAAGTAAATAAATAAAAAAAATTCAGACGGAGAATGTTATATAAAAATATACAGCAGGATCACAATGAAACTGAGTGTAAAGATTCTCAGCCAAATAGTCACAGATGTAGCCAATAATTGATATTTTTTTCCAAAATAACTCACCTGGAACCAGAAATTGATTCTGACTGTTCTGCCTGTATAAAACTGTTTTGTGTGGCTCTGTCACTATGAAGAGGAAATGTTAAGGATCGAAATGAAAAGGTTAAAGAAGAGGGCGAAAGAACTTCATTTGCACATAAAATTGCAAATTTATGCATTTTTACTTTCCTAGAGCTGACCAGATGCCGTCTGACCACACAAGCTCATTATTGTCTTTCAAGTATTGCAACTAATAAAGAACAAGAACGCTAAATAAACAACAATAAACTAGTTCACCAATTATAAAACTCCAATTTAAAAAGGGACAACACTGAGATTGGTTTGCTTCAAGAAATCCATGCAGACAGTGTTCAGAGACAAGTGTGTTAGAGTTGTTTTCTCAGACAAAGCTTTTCAATACGGCTTAATGAAATAAGTGGTGTCATAGATTTCATTATTCTAGAGAAAATAAACATTCTGTCGCAAGAATTTCATCATATAAAATGCCAAGTCCTCAATCTTCTCCCTTCTTCAATAACACTGCTTATTCCCATGAGAGAAGAGGAAAAACTGAGCAAAAGTGGTGAAACGAGGATTTTTCACCTAAATACAATTATTGAGCATTCTGCAAAGTGCTGTAAAAAGCAATCGGGAACCACTCCTGAATGTTGGCTGAAGAGAAACAGACTGAGTATTTAATGTGCTGGGATTTTATTTAGAGTTTTTCATTGGCAAAAAGCTTTTCCTGCCCTTTGCCAAAGCAAAGATTGCTGTATTGCAGTCAGCCAGGCTTTGAATTCTCCCAATTGAGATTGAAGATGACAACATATATCTAAAAAGTCGTAACGACTCTATAAACCCGTGCGCTCGATGTTAAAATAGACGGCTTCATTTTTTTTGACTTTAGCTTTAAATGAATTCAGAGAACAGAGGCGACCTTCAGATATCAGCAGACCCAACGTGCTTACTAGATGCATTTGAGTAAATGGCCACTGATCAAGATTTATTGAGTGAGGCTCCGCCGTATGTCAGAACTGATATGTGTCTAATCCACAGTGAAATGCGTTGTTAAATTAGTGTGTGTTGGGGGTGTGAGTGGTGGGGTCAGCTCATTTATGAGAATGTCTTAACGGCTGTTTGTATCCAAAATGACGAGGAGAAAAAAATACTGCAGTTGAATGAGACCCAGAGCCAGAGAATGAAAGGAAGGCCCGTGTGTCAAGTAGGGTGCTTATAGTGCAGAACACTAATAAGGAACGCGTCAGCAGGACAGCGGCAGCAGATCCATTCTCCTTCGGGCTCCATCTTGGCAGTACCTGTTATAAACTTCCTCTGCCGTCTTGCACAATTGGTTCTGTAATTTAAAAAGGTCAGCGTGGCTCCTGTGTAATTCAATACTCTCATGGTGCTGTATTAACCACATATTTAATCACCCTCGGGGTGGTATGCATGCTGAATACTTAATGTAAAGGAAAGAAGTGGCACCGAATGTAAAACACACGGCCTGGCATGAAGTATATATAAGTTACAGCTCATGGCAGAACTGTTTAAACTGACTTTCACAAAAAGGTAGAGCGGCCAAAAGAAAGCTGTAGTAAACTTTTTATGAATAAGTCGACGTTCAAATAAAAATCATAAAGTAAAATTGGATGTTCTGAAGCGGGAGAGGTTTTTTTATGTCGCTTTAAAGTGAATTTGTCTGTCAGGATGACGCAGCATCTTGGGTTATGGAATGTCATCGCCAATGAACGCTCATCAGTTGTTTGGAAACAAAAATGAGAGGTATAAGGTCTGTCACAGTAAAGAAATCCAACATGACATAAAAGATAAAAATCCAACTGCAATAGCTCCATCCATTCATTGTCTTTTACTCGCTTCTTCCCTTCAGGGTCACTGGTGCCCATATCCAGTTCATTGTATGAGGGGTAGGGGACATCCTGGACCGGTCCCTCTACCCAGAAAGGTCCCAGATCTGGCAACATTCTTGCTGAGAGGCAACAGCTTTACTAAATGAGCCACCATGCCATCACTGCAATAGCTTTAAGTGCTAATTCATTCAAATTACTCAAAATAAAGCCCCAAAGGAGCCAGAAACTGTTTTCAAAATACAGTAGGGGAGCATTGCTTTTGGTGCAAGACATCCAGTGAAGGTCAGTCATGAGCAGGGCTGGTCTGTGGCATAGGCAGTATAAGCAAATGCTAAGGGCGTTATCCATCACATGACAAAACTATTTAATTTGCTATGTGAACACATATAAATTGACAGTGAGATTTAGAAAATTGCACAAAGGGCACCAAATTGGCCAGGGCCGACCCCAATCATGAGGTCTGCAAAGACATACAAATCAAACTGAAGCTGTGCTATTTGTCTCCACCCCATGTGGAGCTCAGCACATCGACACCCAGCTGTTTATGAAACTTTCCTTCACTATGATGACACATGCTGAAAAATACAGTACATGGCTTAGATCTGACAAGCCTCTCTGCTTTGGGTGGATTTTTACTGAAGCTGAACATAATGCTCCAGGCACCTGGTGTCTTAAATGAGAGGGGGAAAAAAATTGTCAATTTCCCAAACCAGAGCACCTACTGAGACAATGTATGGTACTTAAAATTCATCTGGGATTCACCATTTTTAGCTGTAAGTGGTAGAGTTGGGAGAAAATAAACCCAGTTTAAAAGTAGACAATATATGACCACGGATCTATTCAAGTCCATTTATACAAGTTTAACTTCTGCCACTCAGAAATGATGGTCTAAAGTCATTATAAAAAGTAGTGACCCCTTACACAAAAAACTCATACATATACACAAAATGTTGAACTAGACTACAGGGTGTCACATACAATATTCTCCTTGACATGTAAATTGCTTTTTGACAGTGCAGGCAAGAGAAAATACAGAGGAAAAAGAAGGTGCTGGCATAAATATAGGCAAAAAAAGAATAAATGAAAGGTGAAAGGTAATAGAAAGAAGCAGACAAGCCAGAATAAGAAAGCAGCTCCGCAAAGCAGGGCTGCAGGGACCTGTCGGCCTGTCTGATGAGATCTGGGTGGTATCGAACTGATGGCAACATGGTGTAACTATGGTGACTGTCAAAGGGGGTTACAATAGAAATACACAGTTTAGGTTGTTCTCTTTTGTTCAGTCAGACACTGCAGATATTTCTGAGGTGTTGCAGGAAAAATGAAAAAAAAATACATATCTGCAGTTTTAAAAGATAGTGAACAAGAGATATAAGATGGCAAATATTAAAAGTATTCAAACATAAGAGAGAGTTTATTTGAAAAAATACCAAAAATAATACACAAAGAAAAAAAGGGACAATGCCACCCCAATATGCTTTTTTTTTATCATGCATGCAACTAAAACTTACAGAAAAAAAGCCAACAAGCTGAATCTATTAGTTTGTGTTCAGAAACACAATTTTTACTGTTTTTTTTCCTAAATATAATCAAAAATCAATAGAGGAACACACTCTGGTCACTTGATTTTGTCAAAAACTCATGAAAAAAATTCTGCATCATTAGGGTATGGCAAAAAACTTAATTGTAAAGAAAAGACAACAAAGCATTACCGTCAAGTAAAACTGTTAGATCATTCACCAAAATTTCAAAGGTATGAGGGGGTGTCATGAGTTAAAACTAGTTAAAGTCAAGTATTAATAACCCATTAGTCAATATAAATAAAATAAGATGACTTCTGTTAAGAAATATCCACATTCAGATATTTGTTACAACTTGCCTTGTTGTTTCAGGACAGCACAACTTGTTGGGGCAGCAGAACTCAACATCCTCCTGAAGTACATTACTTTTAAAGTCTTGCAGGCAGGCCTGAAAAAAATAAAGATTTTTCTCTTCCCCCAATAAAGTCACCATGTTACTTTCCTTTTATTATGTGAATACTTTATGTTTCCCGTGATATCAGGCTGAATATTATCTGTGTAGCAAGGGAACAGGGGGTGGCTGGGGTTGTAAACAAGGTTGAAACATACACTGATAAATATGTCATGATTGTTGTTACATCCACAGAGGGCTCACAACCTTTTGGACGTAAACAAATACATAAAACTATTTTATTTACCGTAGTTCTTGTATTTATTTATTTATTTATTTATTTATTTATTTATTTATTTATTTATTTATTTATTTATTTATTTTCTAAACATTAAGGAGCTTATCTCACCATCATTCAGTGAATCGACTGCTTTTTTTACAGAGAATCTTCACTTTTTTTTCTCTTAAGTCTACCTTCATTGAGAAATGAAGATTTTAGTTTTGGACTGTCAAAATATGTGTCAGAGCTTGTTAAACTTAAAAGCAGAGAGTCACACATTAACACTCAATCCTATGTTTGAACGATGGTGTCGAGCTAACAAAAGTCAGACAGTTGGACATGTGGATAGACACAGAAGGATCATGAAGATGGAGCACACAACAAAGTCAGAACTTATGCACGGACATGCCACTTCTGTGAAATGTAAAAGTATCTTACCTGGGACCAAAGAAACGTCTTCGCCCTGAGCCAGCCCCAGCAGAGCCATCATTATGAGGGGGGTGGCCCCTGACCAAGTGCCATGCATTACGATGCTCACTGTCCAGGCATCACTTGATGTCAAACTGCCAAGAGAAATAAAAAACAGAACTGTTAAATATTGTTTTTGCACTTAGCGTTGCTTTCTTTTATTTGACTTTCAAGATTAATATGAATATTAATCTTAATGTACAAAATACATAAACACCAGGCTAAATATCAAAATATGTGTGCATCCAGTCATTTTCTTAAAATTTCGTTTTCACTAAATTTGCCTCAGTTTCTCATTATTTTGACCCTGGCCAATGCTACTCTCGCTTTTCTAAGTCTATCATTTTTTTGTTGAGTTTTTCTAATTTAGGTGATGTATTTGGGCATTGATATTTCAATTCTGCATCACAGTCACATACACTATACAGTGTATTAAATAACTTGAGTTGTGTCTCAAGTTATTTCTGTTTAGAGTTAAAGTTTTTTTTACCCTCAATTCTTCTTTCTTTTTTTTAGTTCATTGTTTACATTAGCTTCATTTTTATGCAAAGAGTATTGCCAGTTTCAAATGGCTTCCTTGTGGTTTGTTGTTTGCCCTGCTCCCTTAGCGAGTTAAGACTCGAAGCAATATCGCGCACACACTCACACACATTAAATGCCTCTGTCAAACTGATTCCAAACAGGGGAGACAAAAGCATCAGAGTTTAGCGGTGTGTGAGACAATGGCACCACGCAGTCATCACCTGCACATGGTGACAGGGACCGTCTGTAGCAGGGAAATAAATCGGAGGATTCTCTGGATCAGCCATCTGTGGAACAACCTGTTCACCCTTGTTTGATTACATCCAGCAGGCCAGGCAGCCACGGCTCCAGTACATCTCCTGGTCTTTTCTGTATCCCATTTTCTCTCGTTTTAGACCCTCACCAACAACCCCAACCCCCCCATGCACTGCTGGTGCTCTGTGATTTTCTCTTTGCTGCCCTTTCCTCAGGCATGACATACTCATCGAATTGGATATGCTTCAGCTAAATTATGAAGGAATTGCTTTACCAAATATTCCGGGAAATTGCAGGTATGTCTGAGTCTACACAAGTCTTGCATCTTAAGATGCAATCAAAATGTAGCCATGCCTCTCCACAATATGCGTTAATGAAAAGGAAAGACATATTTCATTGTTTGTTTGGTTTCCTGCTGTACCGCTGATGCTCACAAAGATTTTTACACCTGAGACCAATTTTTTTCTGTATCCCCAATAAAAACAGGAAAGCTCTCTTACATTTCAGCTCATTCAACACCAAAACAAAACAAAAATTTCTGCTGCTTATTATAAGCTTCATCTTTTGGAGCCATCATTTCTTTGTTCTTTCATCTACTTTCTGTAATACCTTTTACAGGAGAAGGAAAGCACAATCGTATCAATTGCTTTTCCCCACAGTCTTATCTACAAACTCTCAATGGACACTTTGCAGCTCTTTTATATGCATTTCCTGGTTACAGAATTAGAGGAGCTACTGCAAAGATAACATCAGATCTCAAGTACGGAGAGCTCACTGCTGCATTTGTGTTAGCATCACCTCATTCCTCCGATGTCAGAGCGGAGCCGAAGACTTCTGTGTTGTACAGTTAACATGCCGTCATGACAAGTGTATTCCCTGCTGAACGTCTGATAATAAAAATCTCTGCTGTTGTGCTGGAAGATTCCAATGCATTCATTCCACCGAGGATCCTGGAGAAGTAGCATACTCAGTTACCCCACTTTTCTTGATATTTCCGTTAGATAAACACTGCGTCATTCTTTTGCAGGCAATCTGATAAATACCCAATTACCAGTCGAGAACCGGGTCCGACAAGTGGGCGCCAGAAGTCTTTGGCTCAGAAACGTGGGATACATGTCAGTGAGATGGCCTTTTCAACCCTGACGCAAGTTTGGAGCTAAACCCGTAATACAAAGCATCACAGAATGCCATTTGATTAATGAATGGACGAATTAAAGATAAAAGAAGATTTATGCTGGCCTTCCCTCCTAGAAACCGCAAGCACTGTTTGAGATTGACTATGAAATGTCTCACAGTCCAATCAATGACTATTTTTCCACCCTCATTATTTAGCCCGCTATTATCAAAAGAAATGAGATGTTTTACAGGACTTGTTCCTGTGCCTTGCACTGCTTTCTCCACCAGTTCAGAATGAAAGGCACTTATTGTCTCTCTTTATCTGACTCAATGACTACTGAATGGATTCAAGCCAATTAATCAGGCAGTGACAAGAAGCACTGTTGCTGGCTCACTGACCAACTCCCACAGAAGACAGGAACCAGCAGCACAACAGCCACAAGCCCACAAATTGATTTTCAAACACCTAGTAAACCAAGGCAATGCCATTGAAATTATGTTTCTCATTGTGACATGTCAGCACGACCCGATTATTGAAACTCAGCACAGATCGGTTTGTTGTGGATATTTTAACTTTGTTATCATAGATTTCTTTCCCTTCAGTTTTTATAAACAGCTTTTCTCTTGAATGAAATATTGATGATGTTTCAGGTACTTGACAATATTCTGGTTTGTGGGTAACTTAGGTTGAAGGTAATTGGAGACCTTTGAGGTTAAAAATGAACTTCACAATGGCTTTTGTAATTCACTTTGGTTAACTGGGTTTAAACATATGCAAGTGCAAAACAACCCAGGCAACCTGGTTCTAACACACCTGAAAATATTAATCCCTGCATATGTATAGAATTAGGATGGGGGGCGAGGTTTCGTGATGTATAGACATAGACCTGCAAATCTTAGGCTCAATTTGCTGTGTAGTGTCATGTCAGTGACATATTTTGATGGATAGCTCCTGTGCCTCTCTTCCATGTTATCATGGCTACTCCTTCCTCATAAAAATGCCAACACTGGATTAAGCATCTTACACTCACGTTGTGCAGTTTCACTTCATTACAATAAAAGGATTAACCTGCCCGCTATCTGGAAGGTGATATGTAGAGGGTGGACGATATGAGGCTGAACAGTCATTCTCCGTTTGTGTAATTCACTTCCCCTGTGAGCCTTTAAGTCTCACAACTGATCACCCACACTTCAAGGAGACTACAGTTCAGTCTGAGGCAACACTGAGAGATGAGAAAAAAGTCTTTAGCCATTAGGACTTCCTGCAGTTGACTTACATAATAGTAAATGTCTCATTTTCCATGGGGGAAATGTATACTTTACTGTTCTGCTTCCTGTACACTGCTTGCGATCAGTAAGTATTATTATTTTAAATAGTGGGAACTTTAGCCTGCAGTTGTTTTGTCTGTGATATATGGAAAATTGCTATATATTTAAGAGACTGGGGTTTTTTTCCTACTCAGTGCTGGGATAACGTTGGGGGAAGAAAGAATAGAAATACGTTGATAAATCTCAAAGCACTTGGATGTTGCCGGGAAAATGAGTCTGGTCACACAGGTTTCCCCCACAGCAATCTGTCTTCTCATGAATGTGATCTGTGATAAATTAAAAGCTGATTATGTCTAGAGGCAGAAGCCAAGCACAAAGCCTGCACCTTCTTTCGCTGTGGCTGTGATGGATTAGTTTGTAGCCAGGATGTTTGACCTGTCCCCACTGACTGCACAGCCATGGAAGCCACAGGCATAAATACCTCCTATCAAGACTCCATCTCAGACGACTCTTAATTTATGTGAAGAAATACCCCACAGTCTCATTAAAGGACACTTTTGTTGGTTTAGGAAACAGATGGATGGTTCTTTGATGCTTTTAAGCACTGTTACAGACATGAATCACATTTACCATTAATGTATCACGTGCAGTATATTTTCAGAGTTCAGAAGACACTCTCCTAGACAATTCAATTGATGTCTATCTAAAGTAGGCCAACATTCTGCCTCTTACAACTTAACCTAAATGTCTCAAAGGAGTGTATCTGTAAGCTTTTTTATTCCATTTACAGTACAAGATAAATTAAATGATTTGCAAAAAGAGTGGCATGCCAGACAGAATCAACAGTAAGCAAAGCGTTAAAAAAACATTAAATCTGAGAGTTGCATGGAGCTCACATGAACTGTCCTTGAGCTTCCACAAAGCTGAGACTTTTACATTATGGCCCCATTCTCATGTGTCTGAGCCACTTTCCCTGGGTTGGCTTCATTTGGAAGGCTTACAGCGCAATTTGTCTGCAGTGATTGGGTCTGCCTGAGTGGGAACAAAGGCTGACCGCCTGGCTAGTGTGTCCTTTTGTGTCCCATATGTCAGAAGTCTGCCACACATACAAAGCAGCGACTGCCAAGAGCACACCAGTCATTATCAGCTGTAGAATCGCTGTCATTATCCTGCAGCAATCATAACTCTAATTACAAAAGTTGCTTTGTAAGCAGGTAGATTATGCAATGTTAATTACTGGTGCACAATGAGGCAAGTGCATGTTCAAATGCCACTTGCTATTGTATCCAGCACAAAAGCAGCACACATTTTAACCCTCTGCCATATGCAAAGCACCTCCACATCCCTTGATAGTTTGTTTAAAGCCCTCGTGCAACCACTGGTCATTAATAATATCTCAATAATGGCAGCTAAAACCAGTATGATTAAAATATATTTTTCTTTAATTAATGCACCTCATTAATAAACTTCACACAATCTTACTAGTTATCAACTGACATCATGATGGAGGGAACGTGCAAACTCCACTTAAATTTTATTTTTTATTTGGAGTCTCTAGGAGGGAGGACATTTTTAGTTTAGTCACACTGAAAGCACCTTCATCTATTTTCCTTTGGGTCATATTTTTTCAACCCATTCAAGTTTTTTATAGTTTTAATGATGTTTTCTGAACTAATACATCAAATTATTTGAGACAAAACTTCTAAAAGTCTGGATACAATTTGGTGATCTTCATTTTCCTCCAGCTTTAAGTCAGACTCTGGCTCCAACATGTGAAGCTGGATGGACACGTCTTCCCTTGTTGACATTTTAATAAATTTGTAAATAACACATTTCTGCGCTGCAATATAGTTGTAAACCCCTCTATCAAAATGGAATGAACCAATCTGGAAGCTGGAGGGAGCGGGGTGTGAAGCATCTTGTTTGGTTTTAAAGAGACGGCCTCAAAATGAGTTGATCTAAAACACATCTGAAAAGGGGTGAAAGAGGGGCTTGTGGAATTACAATAAGGAGGAATTCAGACAAAATCATTGCAGTTCCACTTTATAAAGATCCCAACTGAATGATTTAAATGTAAAAAACAAGGATTTAAAAGCAGGATATTTGTACTTTAAAAATGTTTCTGTAAATTTAACTAACTTATTGGGTTTCTGTAAATTTAACTAACTTATTGGTTTGTAAAATGCCAAAAATGCAACTTTCAGTCACATTCTATAATAATTAGAAAACCTGAAATACACTTTGAAATAAGGATGAAGATGATTTAGTTTATATTATGATTATCTTAAATGCTATTGCAATAAAAACAACGTTTTCCACACCAAAACAAGTGACATCATGGGAAACACTTTTTGTAATGTAACCCTTATAAACATATCTCAAAAATACATGCCAATAATATCTAAAGGATTTCATAAACAAAACATTAAAAAGCAAGTCATTTAACATTCATCATCATGAGGCTACACTTTACCAATCCACTCTGGCAAATTAAATTCTCAGAATAATATCTCCATCATTTCTGTATTTCTACGCTCCGACACAAGCATCTATTTGGCTTTTGAAAGCAGTGCAGCAAAGCCTGCCAACTCAGAGAGACCTGAAACCATGAGGCAATAAAAAGTGACATCAGCAATGGGAAAGTTAATAGTGTGTTTCAGATGCACTTCCTAGAGGACAGCAGAGTTCGGTTTCATTCGCTGTATGTGACAGTGGCTGGCAATTTCCTTCTGCCTCCCATATGCCCTTATAAATCTCAACCTGCTCAGTGCAATAACTTATAACCTGGTAAAGCCTTCCAGAGGGGTTTAGGCTAATTTCTGTCAATCTGTTGAGTTTACGGACTGTGTACAGATCATAGATACAGATTGTTTTCTGTTCATTCAACATAACATCTAATTGCAGTCAGACTGCAGTTTTCCTGGTGCTGTGTTGTACAAAGTGTCAAAGCGATGGTGGTGTGAGGCTGTTTTTAACTTCACAAGCCCTTTCTCTAACTTTGCAGAACTCGTTTGAGCACAGCTGTCAGAGAATGCCTAGAGCTGAATAAACAGAATTTACAACCACACAGGAACATGGAAGACAACATGACTGTGAGAGTTTGTTTGAAGTTGGGCCACTGGTGAATCATCATCAGCTGTCTTTTCCATGGTACGAGTTCCCTTTCTCAGTACAGTGCCTCTTATTCCTTTTGCAATGATTTATAATGGTTTGTTTGTCTTCGCAAGCAAAGTTGGCACACTCTTTGAAAATATCAAAGTTAAATGAAGAGTTTCTTTTTTAGAAAACAAAGTATTCATAACAAAAAAATATTTTACCTTTATTATATGAACCTAAATAAATTGTATTAAAAATGCTATTGAGGGTGTTCATCAGAATTCTAAAGCAGTGGTTCCCAAACTTTTTGTCTTCTGACCCACAAAATATCCATGGCAAAAACTTGTGACCCCAAATATTACTGGTCTCAGTACACAAACTTCATTAATGATCCTAAAAACAAAGGATTTTTGACTATCTAAACATCTTGTACACAAATATAAATACTTATCTTTACTTATTTTGTGTTTTTGTAATAATTATAGAGGAAATATTACATCAGCAATTATTTTAATACCCTTTAAATTGATTTCTGGAGATTATCCAARKTGCTTCATGACCCATAATTGGGTCCCAAGCCCAACTTT
This sequence comes from Austrofundulus limnaeus, assembly GCF_001266775.1. NCBI lineage: Eukaryota > Metazoa > Chordata > Actinopteri > Cyprinodontiformes > Rivulidae > Austrofundulus > Austrofundulus limnaeus. The sequence continues at coordinate 53,226 of NW_013953699.1, forward strand.
GGGAACCAAAGTGCAGTGGTTCCCAAACTTTTCAGCTTTTGACCCACAAAATAACAGTAGCAGAGACCTGTGCCCCCAGCTATTTTTGGATGATAAACATTTGTATCAGGTCAACAAAACATGGGCATAGTAACAATTTATCCATTTTAAGTATACTAACCTCACTCCTTTGTAACAACTAGGGCAAAAATGTAATTAATTCAGAAAATCTTTCAGGACCTCACTTTGATGTTTCAGGACCCCACTTTGGGTCCCGACCCCAACTTTGGGAAACACTGTTCTAGAGGATATTTCTAAAGATGAGTGGAGTTTAAACGAAATTAATTGAGATAAATTGTTTTGCTCTTTTTTTTTACCTGAGTCTTTGTGAGATTTAGAAGCACTAATTGGCGAAACGATGGACTAAACAAACAAACATCTCCCGTTGGTAGCTTTTCACATCATTCTCTTAACAAAAATCTATGTATGAATGTTATGAACCTAATTACGCATAACTCTCTAATAGAAACAGCATGGAAAAAAATAAAACATTGTTTAAGCCAAGTGGTGAAATACATTAAATAGTATTAAAAGTTCATCAAAAAAAATCCACACTGGAACTTTATTTCAAAACATAAGCAGTGTGGTCTCTAAACTCGTCAAGTGTCACTGTACATCCAACTCCCAACAGGAAATCTGAGTCATCAAAACAGGAAAGTTCTTATTTTCCCTTGGAACAGTCAAACCACTGACCCTTACTAACCATCGTGGACTTTTACGGTCCAGAACACAGCAGGCAATGATCAAATGTGTGATATGAAACATGAAAACTATGAAGGAGATAAGCTGCTGCAGCAGCTGCAGCAATTACCACACAGAAAAAGAGGAGGAAGGAAAAGAAGGGGAAAAAAAGGCAGGTAGATAATGAAACACAATGGGTTTGAACTGTCTTGTTGCTGACAGACACAGGCACTGGTCCTGAACATGTACGTGGTTCAACAAGCCTCAGACACAGTGAGCCTTTCTCCTTGGGACTGTCAGTCTTCAGCGGAGCAAATCATCTCTCCATGAGGATTTCATCACATTAGCCTAAGCTGTGTGTACCGATAGCAGCAGCAGTTATAGTGTATGATCCACAAACAGACTCACAATCACCAATTAGAGCTAGCACATACTCTGTAATTAGCAAGAGCCCCTGATTTGGGCTTGTGCAAAATGTATTCCTATTATCCAGATCACAAATAAGCACAATCATCTAATTACCTAGCATTGCTCACAAGCCTAATTAAAGTTAATACAATATGATACTCCAAAGTCCAGAGATTACTATGCTGCAAGGTTCTGGTTAATTAAAGTATTCACACATTGACAGGCAGCGATCTCAGCCATCATTTCCCTGAGCCAATTAAAATTCAGGGTATATAAGAAAAAAAGTTAGTTCCTTTAGTTTTTAAATTTCTCTCCAAGAATATAAATGTGCTAAAAAAACTGATAGTGTTTTATACTTCCAGTATTAAACGAATACATATACCTTCCTCTTCCATATAGAAATAACCCCCAGCCAAATCAAACTGGCATCCAAAAGCATCCAGCATTCAGTTTTTTAACAAGTACGCATATATTTTCAAAATATTTAAACAAACAGAAAGAATACTGTCGTATATTTTCATGTATGGCCCTTTAAGAGAATGTGAACAAGCGTCAGCTCGTGGGCGTCCGACCGGAGCGCGCATGAAGGCGGGCACGCGCTTTCTTTGTTCAGAGTTCTTCATACGATCTAGCTGTTAGCAAGCTCTCTTATGTCTCTCATCAACAAACATGTCCATCAGCTGAAGAATCGTCTTTCTTCCTTCAAGTGTTAGCAGAACGAGGTTTTAACATCCAGCAGCTACAGGCAAGGACGCTCACTGATTTTCCAGCGAAATCACCGAAGAAACAGCAGCCACCAGAGTGAGCAGACCGGCAGACGGAGAGGAGACGAGAGAGGGGTCCAAGCAGTAGACGGAGCCCTGAAGAACCAAGTGGACCGAGACTCTACAATACTAAACAGAATAGCCCCCGACTTTCACACTACACAGAATTAACTTTGCACCCACGAGCTGCAAAAAAAGGTTCATTATCACAAATTGCCTCATTACAGCAATGCATGGTTACCAGGTAGCCTCTGTAATTATCGTGAGGTGCGTGAGAAAGAAAAGGAACTGTGGTGATTTGTTTTCAGGGTGAGTAAAGCAGAAGGAACAACCTCCTGAGATGTGACACTCTTGTTCTTGGAAAAAGAAATCTGCAAAACTGAAAAATTCACGCCGACTTCCATCATTGTGCGAACAAAGATCACCAAATTAAAACATTTCCATTACTCTAGCATGATGTCAAGAAAAACAACTGGTAGAGAAAGCTATTGAACTAACAGTATATGCATTAATAATGTTCCATAATAAAAACAACTCATCAGATCATATGAAGTGGAAAAATCTGTTTTCAGAAGAAACCTCTGAAAATCCGACCTGAAGCAGAAACGTAGGCTTTATTAATGATGAAGGCTTTGAGACTAATCTTGGAGGGCGGGGAAGTTTGTTCACTAAACCCAAAGAACTGGTTCAAAAGCAGATGAGCTTAAAACAGTAGCTGAAGGCTTCTCTGTAGTTTTGAAAGGTTGTGGAAGCACAAAAAACTATACTCTAGAAGTAAGAGGTGTTAAAAAAATAAAAAGGTATTAAACAGGTTTCAGATATGTTGGAGGTCAGGCAATACATTCTGAAAGAGTGGAAGGAAAACTAAAACTTTATATTATAAACTCTGAAAGATAGAATGCTGCAAATTTCCATCTTAATGGTTTTATTGAAAATTAAAGAAACAAGCTTATTGGCTCATTTGTCCTAAATCAAAATCGGAGCTTTTTGCTGTGAAAAGTGATTTTCACAGCTGACTTAACTAATGATTTTTTTTTGTTTTGTTGTAGTTTAATTTCAGTTTGCTAAAATATCATGATAAATTTAATAGGGTTCCTTTTTCTGGTAAAAAAAAAAAACTATTACTATTACTATACAAATGTTACAAATTTGAAGGCTTGAATAATTTCTTGGTTGCTTTCTTTGTTTTCCATCCACACAAATATTTTCCAAATCTGAATGTTCATGACAAAGATGAATAAAGAAATGCTTTAAATCTCTCTCTCAAAAACAGTAAACCACTTAGGTCCTAAGTGAGAGCTACATACGTTTTAATGTACTATTATACAGTATATTAACATATCACATAGTTGATTTGTATTGGATCTTTAAAACAAAACAATTCTCACTGGTGGCAGTCCACACACCAGTTTCCAATACTCCGAAAGATGACTTTTGTTCACTAATCATCCCGTAATGAATTCTACTTCCTGATTCATCAACATCCACTTCATTTATCTGTCTATAAAGCATTAAAGAATCCTTATGCTGACTTGTCCTGACCCAGTAAGGTGGATATTATCATGTACAATAAGGATTTAAAGTTCATGAATGGTATTGATTTGAAATTTCACAACACTCATTTATCCTGTGATTATTTAAGCAATATAAAGAAATCTTTATCTTTGCAGAAACTGCAAGCATTATTACTTCACTTTTGTTTTTAATGACAAATATGCTATTTGACTACAAAGCACCATGTTTTTAATCACATTCAACTGGCGTAGTTTCAGCTGTGGATGTGATGCAAGGATTAATGGTACTTTCTTGGTTCATGCTAGATATTTTCTCATTGGTGTCTGTGTCATAATTCAAGGCTGTGCCGTTTTGAAGTGCTGTTATAATTTTTAAATCCAAAAATTATTTTTTTTCTCTATCCTAATATTAGTTTTAATACAATGCCAAAATCACACTTTGAAGTCATTTAAAAAAAAACATTCATCCCATCTGAGCACGAGCCTCCACAAAGTGGCACTTTTAACTACAGAGCAGTTTGAAGTGTTGATTTGAAAGCAGCACGTATGAGGCCAATGTCAGCAGCTTGTTGGTTTGACATAAAAAGTCGAGGGAAACAGCTTGGATGGCTTTGTCCGGTGGTAAACTACCAAATATGAACTTGCCACAACTCTCAAATGAAAAAGTTAAAGTAGTCTTGTATCTTGTGAATTTAACCCCCAAAATCCACCATGAGCAGACAAAATGGAATCAGACTAGTTATGGTAGTCTTAGAACAAAACTTGTCAAAATGACAATCTTTACTTTTATAAGATATATGTATATAGATAAAGATAAACAGCGGGAAAATAAGTATTGAACACGTCACCATTTTTCTCAGTAAATATATTACTAGAGGTGCTAATGACATGAAATTTTCACCAGATGTCGGTAACAACCCAAGTGATCCATACATACAAAGAAATCAAACCATAAATGTCCAGAAATGAAGTTATAATGTGGAATGGCACAGGGAAAAAGTATTGAACACATGAAGAAAGGGAGGTGTAAAAAGGCATGGAAAGCCAAGACACCAGCTGAACTCTCTCAGTAATTTGAAAGCAAGCCTGCCCCTTGTCAGTGCAAGTTAATATCAGCTGGTTCAGTCCSAAATGATGGCCAAGTATCACACAAGAAACATCTGATGATGGGTAAAAGTAAAGAGCTCTCTCAAGACCTTCACAACCTTATTGTTGCAAAGCATAATGATGGCATCGGTTACAGAAGAATGTCTAAACTTCTGAAGGTTCCAGTGAGCACTGTTGGGGCCATAATTCAGAAGTGGAAAGAACATTATTTCACCATAAACCGACCACGACCAGGTGCTCCTCGCAAGATTTCTGACAGAGGAGTGAAAAGAATTATCAGAAGAGTTGTCCAAGAGCCAAGGACCACTTGTGGAGAGCTTCAGAAAGACCTGGAATTAGCAGGTACGTTTGTTTCAAAGAAAACAATAATTAATGCACTCAACCGCCATGGCCTGTATGCACGCTCACCACGCAAGACTCCACTGCTGAAGAAACAGCATGTTGAAGCTCCTTTAAAGTTTGCTGCGCAACATTTAGACAAGCTTGTGTAATACTGGGAGAATATAGTCTGGTCAGATGAGACCAACATTGAACTGTTTGGATGCCAGAATACACATCATGTTTGGAGGTCAAATGGCACTGCACATCAGCCCAAAAACACCATACCAACAGTGAAGTTTGGAGGTGGGAACATCATGGTGTGGGGCTGTTTTTCAGCATATGGTACTGGCAAACTTCAAATAATTGAAGGAAGGATGAGTGGAAAAATGTACAGAGACATTCTTGATAAAAATCTGCTTCCATCTACCAGGATGATGAAGATGAAACGTGGCTGGACATTTCAGCAAGACAATGAGCCCAAACACAAAGTCAAGGAAACTCTCAGTTGGTTTCAGAGAAAGAAACTAAAGCTGCTGGAATGGCCCAGCCAATCACCTGACCTGAATCCAACAGAAAATCTATGGAAAGAACTAAAGATCAGAGTTCATAGAAGAGGTCCACGAAACCTTCAAGATTTGAAGACTGTTTGTGTGGAAGAATGGGCCAAAATCACACCTGAGCAATGCATGCCACTAGTTTCTCCATACAGGAGGCGTCTTGAAGCTGTCATTGACAACAAAGGCTTTTGTACAAAGTATTAGATAAATTTCAGTAAGTGTGTTCAATACTTTTTCCCTGTGTCATTCCACATCATTACAAATAACTTCATTTCTGGACATTTATGGTTTGATTTCTTTGTAAGTATGGATCACTTGGGTTGTTACCAACATCTGGTGAAAATTTCATATCATTAGCACCACTAGTAATATATTTACTGAGAAAAATGTTGATGTGTTGAATACTTATTTTACCCGCTGTAGATATAGATATTTAGATATGTGAGACATAATACTACCACTACTGATGTATTAGTTACTAATTAGCCTGTTTTATTTTGCATTGTATGCCAAGAAAAAGCATGCAAATCTTCCAAAACAATTAGAAGATATTAGTGAGAGAGAAATCAAGAACTGTCAAGAATGTAAGTATTATGGCCCCCGCATGCGAAGTGGGGGGTGTTATGTTCATACTTTTTTTCCCCCAGTGATTTGGTCAAACTTAGCATAGGAGCAGCTGCACCAAACAACATTAAATTTGGTAGGAATCATAGATGTGTCCGACCTACACTGCACCAGCCAAAACTTTTACAACAGATCCCATATTTGAAGGTGGGGCTCCATCTAAAAAGGGGGTGTCTGGACATACAAAAATGTGTATAACTCAAAAACTATTCAATATAGGAGCTTCAGAAAGTATATATTTTTATTGTTTAGCGCTGATGAAAGGCTACCCATCAGGCCCACCAATGAACCCCCTCCAACCCCCTGGACCCCCACCCAAAACAATAAATCTGTTCTGATGAGTTCTGTGTTCTGATGCATTGGTGCTTTGCAGATATGTGCATGTGTTAAGCTTCTACAATCTTGCAAACACACTAATGAGGAATTTGACGTCATTTTATTATGTGACATGATGCACTATTCAAGATCTCTCAAAACTTGGTCCTTTATGATTTTTTTTCTTTTGCGAAGTGAAATGTCACATGAAAAATGAAGACAATCGTAGATTTACAAGCTCTTAACATGCAGTTAGTCTGACTAACTGTTTTAGGGCTTCATACTGACAAACAGTGACACTTTGGCCTTTTAAGCTGTCGACCAAGACAACGGAATCATTTGGTAAATGACTGCCACGGTTTAAAAAATTACTAAAGACAACAAGTAACAGATAATAAATGCACCCTGTCTCTTACGCCCAGATGCAGATGGATGTCTTTGCTTGCTGATTCTGAATAGTTCATTACAACAAGCAGCAACGCCCCGACAAAACCTTTAAAAAAGGTGGGAGGAAAACATGTTGGGAGGACAACTGCTTTCCTGGCCCAGTGGGGAAGTGACCTTGGCACAGTCATCTATCTTAGTTACACAGGAGTTAAACCTACCGACACACAGGGAAACTGTGCCAGTCCACGAAATATCGGCAACACTACTGTGATGCTTACAGTACAATAAATAAATTGATGGAGTGCATCTAAAAAACAACTAAAAAGATAACAGGAGGACATGATTTTAGATCAGATGCGTGAGTATAGGCGGTTGCTGCACCTTGGCCGGCTCACACAAAAGGATTAAGCAAGGCTAGAAATAACCTAACCCTGCCACAGGTAACTTCTGACCTTGTGTGTCAGGTGAAGGTAATATGAGGAAGGTTGAGGGTGAACAAGGTCGTGAGGGCGAGACAGACAGAGATGAGAAGTCTGGGGAGAGGTGGGAGGAAAAGGTGGGACGAGGGCGTCACTGTAGTGAGCGTTCACTCAGTCACCTTGAGCCAGGCTGTGTTTACGGAGCTGTCAGTAACGTGGGGAAGCTGGTCCCGGGAGACACGGGCCACCAGGGCGATGAGAAAATAATAGCTTCTTCTGTCAGAGCTTCAAGGGACAAGGGTCTGATGGACATCACTGGGAATTAAAGCCAGCCTATGGGACATGTCCCAACCTGCACACCTAAACACAGACACTTAAACATGGGATAAGTAGGGAGAAAACATACAAGTTTAACCAATTGGATCTATATTTGTTGCTTTGATTCTTGATGACATTACTGAGACAATGAGCCAAAACTGGTCACACTTAAAATAACTAAACGATGTTTCATTTTTCAAGAAAAAATCCAGATGCTGCTTCCATTTCCTGTCAAAATTTCCCATAATCTAGAGGATTTGAGTCGAGACATTCTTATTAGTATTTTTGAAGTGAAAACTTATGAGAGCATTTTTCTTCAGCATCAGTTTTTCATATCTTTAAATCTTCTACAAATATAAGATAATCACTTATTCGCCTTGTGGACTTTGGGATTATTTGATTTAAAAACTACTATTGTCACAGCCTTGTCAGCCAGCTCTGAAGTTCATAAAGCTTAACTCTATTTGAATGCATTAATAAAGATAACACTCATTAAGTTGAACAAAAAAGGAATACCGCCTTAAAAAGAAGTGATTGATTTTCCGTCCCTGAATATTTTCAAGTTTCCACAAGTTGATTTTCATATTGCAGTGAAATAAACAGCTACCAGTGGCTGCCAGGCAGGAGGAAAATCAATTTAACAACTTTTTTATGTTTATGAAGACGATTCTGATTTGCTTCGAAAGCAAGAAGTCCTACATTTACCATTTAGCCTGTACCTTTATTAACTCCACAAGGACAAGGCATGTAATGAAATCCACCGCCACTGTGGAGTCAGCATGACCACTGGTGATGAACACAACTAAAGCCACTGCTCCATCCATATAATCTGACTTTAAATCAGGGTGAACCTCCATTAAAGGGTTGAAAGAAAGCCTAGTGGAGCTCATCGTTAGTACAAACACTCAGAAATCATGGGGCAGCATCTGTTTTCTGCACATCCTCCCACATCAATGCTCGGAGCAGTAGGCCTCAGGGAAGAGGGGGCGGTACATGTGACTATTCCCCTGCCCCTTACCATGAATAACAATCGCTACCTTCAGGTAATTAAAGGGGACAAACGATGTCCACGGGGCCACACCAGCGCATCATTAGCAAAACACAACTATGGCGGGATGTGTACACACTAGAGGAGAAAGAGACTCTTCACACATCCATTCAGGAAACATAATGGTCATTGATTTGGAGTGGTCTACCAGAGAGCACATTTCAATGCATCTATTGCACGGATTAATCCATGTTTCTCTTCTTTTTTTGTTTTTACCTACCTGTGTTAATACAATGCTACACACACACACACACACACACACACACACACACACACACACACACACACACACACACACACACACACACAC
>NW_013953700.1:0-23905 GCF_001266775.1 Austrofundulus limnaeus
TAATACTTTATTTATTTATTTATTTATTTATTTATTTATTTATTTATTTATTTATTTATTTATTTATTGTGTTTGAATGAAACGACTCCCTTTCTTCCCACATTCTTGCCAAACAAGGTAGTGACCTCTTGGAAAAAATTTTATTGTGCTTTTGTTTATGCAACAGGCTTTATCCCACTTGTCATTGTTTTATTATTTTTAGTTTCCACTTAGTAAATCTGTTTTTATTACCTTTTATTCTATTTTTACTCTAAAATTACAGTTTTGTTTTCCTAACAAATGATATTTTTAATCTATTGGAAGATTATGTGGGTTTAGCTTCAGTGTTAACGGGCTGGAAATATGATTTAGCCACGCCCTCCTCCAGTCCCCGCAGGTATCGCTCTCTGATTGGTTGCTTGTTTCGCTGAAACTTGAAGTGACCCACACCAGCAGGTTTGACAACAGCTGACCCTGTTAGTTTTCTGCTTCTGTCCAACTCTCTGCTGTCACTACCGGCTTCTGAAATGGACAATGGTACCAGACCCACTAAGGTCACCTATAAACGCTGGAAGGATCTAGAACCGGGGTAAAAACAAATGAAACTACTAAAAATTGTTTTAAAGTAGAGTATCATGAAAGGTGATATCCCTCTGAGTGAAAGAATCTGAATCTGTGTGAGACAGCTAATGCTAACCTGTGACCTAAATTAGACCTATTATATTTATGTGACGGGTTCTAATCAATTCTGCTTCCTGTCTGCTGACATGTAGGGATGAAGGAGGTTTTGTAGGTCAGACTGATGAGGACCAGGTCTCAGAAACTGAGATTTACACTGTAGCCTCAGCAGCAGGTCAGTCAGAGGGCAACCAGTCTGCAAACAGTCACGGAACTGTTACAAATCAAGGTTTGTACACTTGTATTTCTGATTTAGTCAGCATCATTGTATTTGTAAATAATGATCCAGCAGTTACCTAGTTTACCCCGTTTTCAGAAACCTTCACTGTAGACGATGCGCTGGAGGCCATCGGTTTTGGGATCTTTCAGTGGAAAATTTCTCTTGTCACTGGACTGGCATGGGTAAAAACCTCAAAACAAAACCCAGAAACTGCATTTCTTGGACGTCCTCCTAAAGTTACACGTGTCGTTCATGGCTGTGGTTCAGGTCGGGGATGCCATGGAGATGATGATCCTCAGCATCCTGGGACCCCAGCTGCACTGCGAGTGGAGGCTACCAGACTACCAAATGGCCCTCATAACATCCGTAAAAACCATTAGGCTGATTTTGTATGAACTTATTAGTTTACTGTGTTTACATGTTTCTTTCCCTTTTTTTATCAGATTGTGTTTATCGGGATGGGTTTTGGTTCGCCTATGTGGGGAAATGTGTCCGACAAGTATGGCAGAAAAACAGTATGCCATTTTTTTTAAGATTTTTTTTTTCAAAAATGTATTGGTTTCACCTGGTGTGTTTATGTATATGCATGTGTTTTAAGGGTTTGACACTTTGTATGTGCTGGACTGTGTACTACGGCCTGCTGAGTGCCTTCAGTCCAGTCTACGGGTGGCTTTTAGCTCTTCGGGGCTTTGTAGGTTTTGGCATCGGAGGAGCCCCTCAGTCGTAAGTGTACTCGTTTTATTTCTATACAGTGAGATAAATCTGCAATTCTTCAACGACTAGAAGAAGGTGTTTGTTATACCTTATAAATGTTCACCGTATTTTTAGAATGACGCTGTACTCTGAGTTCCTCCCGATGAAAGCGAGGGGCCTCTGCATTATGCTGATTTCGGTAATTTGATGTTGATAATGAAAGCTGTATTTTAGTTAAAGTGCTACACAGAAATCCATCCTGATTTTATGTTTGTTTGTTTTTRGTTTTTGTTTTTTCCCAGGCTTTCTGGGCAATCGGTGCCGTGTTCGAGGTCCTCCTGGCCCTGTGGATTATGCCCACTCTGGGCTGGAGGTGGCTGCTTGGCCTGTCTGCCATACCAGTCGGAATATTTGTTTGTTTCTGCTTTGTGAGTCTGTTTAGGGCACTTTAAAAAAAGATGCCTGCAGTGAAAACAGCAGCTCTCAGCTCCGTGTTTGTGTTTGACACAGTGGCTGCCTGAAAGTCCACGTTTCGACGTGCTGTCYGGACGGAGGGAAAAGGCCATGGCAACATTAACACGCATCGCTGCAGAGAACGGCAAGACGATGCCTCGGGGAACTCTGACTGAATATAAACAGGTGGCGTTAAATTAGCTCTGAATGGGACAAATTTTTTCATCATTTTTATTTACACGCATCTTCTTGGTGTTCATATGTCACAGCATGTCCGTGGACGGGTCAAAGATCTCTTCACTCCTCAGTACCGGACAACTACACTTCTTCTGTGGTTTATATGGTTAGTTTAGCACACCTTTCCTCACCCAGGTTCTTTATTATAGTATTAAATCAAACAGAATTGTTTATTTAAGATGTATCTGTTGAGCAAAGCAATTATCTTTGGGAGTGTCATCTTATCTTTTTATTTGGATGAAGTGACAGAACATATAATTCACACATCCTGGTTTGTTATTCTTTATATGGGAAACGAAAGACATCTAAATAAAGTTTATTCCTGATTTTATCTAAAGGTTTACGAATGCCTTCTCCTACTATGGGATTGTCCTGTTGACAACGGAGCTATTCCAAGCAGGAGATTCATGTGGTGGTGTGTAACCTTTTTCCTTTCAGAAACTTTGTCCGAAATTTGAGGAAAACCTCAAAAAAAGTTTCTTTCTTACAGTTTCCCAAGGGGCCAAGATTGAGCCAAGGTGCAACCTTGAATGTAAATATTTAACATCAGATGACTACAAAGATCTGTTGTGGACAACTTTGGCTGAGTTCCCAGGTAAAATGTGCCTGATTTTTTCCCCTTGTAGGTGTGTGTGTAGGTGTAGGTGTGTTTACATGTTGTTCAGTACTATAGGGGACATTTCACTGCGTTCACGCCTAAAGCAGGCATGTCCAACTCCAGTCCTCAAGGGCCGGTCTCCTGCAAGTTTTAGATTTGTCCCTGCTTCAACACAGCTGATTCAAATATAGGATTTACCTTCTCAGTTTGCCATCAAGGTCTGCAGAGGCCCACTAATTAAGCACCCCTTAGGTTCAGCTGTGTTGAACCAGGGCAGCACTAAAGCATGTAAGACACTGGCGCTTGAGGACCGACTTTGGACACCACTGGCCTAAATTGTTCTGCTTAAATCAGGGATGTCCTGAGAATCATGGCACTTAAAGGGTCAGTTGTAATAAACTTTGCCACTTTGAGTTTAACTTTGACTGAACACAAAACATCACATTCATTGTCTCATTGCTACAGCATCAGTAACAAATAATGAGCTCTACGTGGCATTTCTTGCATAGAAACAGTGTTTTAGCGCCTCCTCTTCTAAACACTGAAAAGTACTGCCTGTACCACTGACTAAATAAGACATAAATAATACAGAATATTAAAAGTAAAAGTAAGAGACGTTTTTAGGATGATTTTATTCACTATGAAGGTGTAATAAGTAGCCAAAATCTCAAATTCCTAACCCTCCTAATTTCCGACATGAAATTCCCACTGAAGTTCCACTTCAAATTCATGACACGTAAGTGGGAATCTCCCACTTTCCAATACAACTGTGCCTCAACAATGGTAGCCAGCAGAAATGAAGTGAAACTGAGATTTTACATGGCAAATTTCGCCAGCTACTTTTGAATCCTGCACTTAATTTTGTAAGTAAAATAATCAGCATGCAATATGGGAGAAGTAATTTATGGTAAATGCTGGCTAGGCTTTTTTAAGACATTATTACATCTTTGAAGCTCTCACATGCCATATAAAATGCTGTGGTGGGCTACATTTTCAAGTGTTTTTGCACTCTCAGGCCAGCAGTATAAATAAGAAACTGTTCTTAATGTTTTGCCTGTTGAAATAAAGGTTAAGTAAAATAAAAATAAAATAAACATTTTGCCTGCGGGCCCTGAGTTTGACACATGCAGCTTAAAGCAAATCTGTAACCCATAAAAGCTTTTAAATCTTGTTGCCTTTTTTTTCAGGTCTTTTAATCATCCTTTTCGCRGTTGATTACCTCGGCAGGAAGAAAAGCATGGCAATTTGTTTCTTCATGTTTTCYTTGTTTGTTCTACCTTTGTTTGCCTGTGTAGGGAGGTGAGTTTACTGTTTATTTTACTGACACAACAGCTGTACGTCCAGACCTTCTGTAGCTTTAACCCTGTGTTTGTGTTTGGCTCATGCAGGGTCGCCCTCACAATCTTCATCTTCATTTCCAGAGCCTTCATCTCTGGAGGATATCAAGTTGTTTTTGTTTACACACCAGAGGTGTGAATGATTTTCACATTAACCATATTTGTAGATGAGTTGAAGTTGTTACAATGCTTGTGTGCGTGCGTGCGTGCGTGCGTGCGTGCGTGCGTGCGTGTATTGCAGGTGTTCCCTACAGAAATCCGAGCTTTAGCAATGGGAACTTCGAGTGCAGTAGCGAAGATTGGAGCCCTGATTACACCTTTTGTGGCTCAGGTATGCAGAAGTATTGGATTTACTTGTTTTTCAGGACATTGTGGAGAAAACTCTCCAAATTGTTTCCAGAGGATAAATCAAAAGTGTTTGGATGAAGGATTATTAAATTTGTAAATTAAGTTTTAAATATTGACACTCTTAAATTTGGAAGACCGTAATGTTGTTATTATCATTATTATTTTTAAATCAAATTATTTCTTTTCTCACGCAGATTTACTGAAACCCAACACCTGGCAAAGCTGTTGAATACTTATTTATTGATTTTATACTCCAAACCTAATCGAATTTAGCCCCTAAAATAAATGTGCATTTTTATTTTTTCTATGTTGTCACAATATTTGAATATCTAAATATTAACAAGACAATATATTGGTTTAAAACCATCAGCATGAAGTTAATATTTATAGGCTTTGAATTTAATCCCATAAGGAAAAGAACCCCAACTAATTTCTTTTAACAAGGCTATTATGTTGAAACTCTACAGGGATTCCATTAATTAATTCACTCATTCATTCATTTATATTTTCATGCTGTTTTCAACATTATTATGAAACCCATTACAGATACCAGGACTGAAAGTCAATGTAAGCAAATTATCTTGAAAATAATAGTGGAAAAAAGTATTTGGAATGTCAGAAATGACACAAAAACTGTCAATATTTGTAATGAATTGTAAGAAACATGATTTACGTACATAAACTTTAATTATTGCTAAAAGAAAGGGTAATATAAGGCAGTTGTTACATGTGGGTGAAWAGTGATATTCAGTCATGAATCATCAACCTTGCTCTGTGAAAACGGATAAAACCAGAACCTTTATTTGGTCCYTGTTCAACAAAACATAAAAGCCGCCTAAAGAAAAGAGAATATTTCCAGTTTTGGTTCCTCACATTTTGTGTTTGTGGTTCTAGGTGATGCTCAGGACATCAGTGTATTTGACTCTGTCGGTGTACTGTGGCTGCAGTCTGCTGGCTGCTATTGCATCTTTGATTCTGCCCATTGAGACGGTGGGCAGGAGTCTGCAGGAGTCCAGCCTGGAGCATGAGGTTGGAGGGCAGACGATCTCTTCAACCAGGCAGTCAGTTGACACAGCAGAGTCTGCGGGCCAGTGATGGGTCTATAACAAGCAGCGAAAAGGAAGTCATATTTTGTCCAAGCCTCCTCAGGATTCAGTTCTGTAACGATGGTCCGAATCATCTGGATGATGATGATGATGATGATGATGATGATGATGATGATGATGATGATGATGATGATGATGATGGGTGAAGAGGACCAGAGGAACAAAATCATTCCAGGCAGGGAAGAAAAACTAAAACCCGATGCTCCACGTTTAATCACAAATGAAGGATCTTTCTTCTTGAATCGTTTTTTTTTTTTACCCTCCATTATGTTTTGGTCATAAAATTGTGACCTTTTGAGAAATGGTTTTGCACATTTTGCACAGAAGACATTTTAAAACCTGGACCTCAAAAYATGAAACATTTTCATGTTGATTAAAAAATAATTTCATGTGCTTTTTTCAGAAATGAAGCTGTGTATTTTTCTAAGCAAATAATCTCAGTYTTTTATTGTTTTATAGGTTTTATTCATGGGCTTATGAAACTCAGCCCTCTAAAAGAGATTTTGTTTTTCATGTTTTGAGGCTTTTGTCGTTGTTTTGACTGGATGAGATCATTTGTATCAGACAAACAATAAACCTCACAGATAATAGGGGTGCACCAAAAAAATCATTCCACATCACAATCGTGTTTCTTATTTACAAAGATTTAGAATCGATTTAAAATGTCCCAAAATAGATTTTTAGAAATTAAAAAAAAGAAAATCCAAAGGTTGTCAACCACCCGTTTGTGGGACATCCTGACGTCACATGCAGCTATTTATGGAATGTATGCATGTTCGGAAAACACCAAAACAAAGAGGAAACTACAAAACTAGAGGAAAGAGAGATTCAACTGACCCCGTCTTTACTGAATGCAAAGATTTGGGCTCATTTTGTTTTTTTACTGAATGAGTCTGAGTTTGACATGAGCTTCACTGTGTGCAAAATTTGCAAAATGAAGATGGAACACGACAAATTGAGTTTTGAGTGAAAAATCGATTTTGAATCGAATCGTGAGAGAGTAAAAGATTCCCACCCCTAATAGATAAGTTTAGATGCAGTGTTAATGCTGAATATTTTATAAATTACCAAATTTCCCTCTGGGATCAATAAAGTGTTTTTGAATTTGAATTGAATTGAGTTGAAATTATTGATTAAAACAATAGGTTATTATCAAATTACAAGTCAATTAGGAAAATATTTTGATTGTCCTTTATAATTTGTGTAAGGTTTATGAAAAATTTACATATTTAGTACATTGAATTTGCTCTGAGTTGGTTATTTTCACACATTATTTGCATCTAATTGACTCCAAACTCAATTTTATTTTAAATCGTTTATATAAGAAATAATGTTGTTATTTTAACTAATAGCAAAGTCAATATTAGAAACTTGAACTGAGAATCAAATTTTAAATTTTCATTTCTAGTATTAGGACAAAGTTTATTATGTCTTTCTTTTTGAGAGCTAATCACGTCTTTGGAAAGTGATATGAACTCAGAGCTGTCAGAACGCGCTGAAGTGTGTTTTTGATGTAAAACTCTACATTTCTATCTCTGGTGGCTGCAGTTTCTTAAATGTGGGAATGTCCTATAAGTCTATGACTTTCCTCCACTGGTCTCTCGGCTCTGTTATAATAATATTAATATAAAGAAGTATATTGGGCTGTAAGACCTAAGAGCTGCTTTTTTATTATTATTTGCCAATACTTTATAAACTATTGTTTAAATATTTTTTTAAATGTCATATTTTCTGGTTTATAGACTTAATAGAGAAAATAACAGCTGCTGTTGATCATACTGTGCTAGTATTTATGTTGACTTGAAGAAAGCTTTTGACACATTTGACCATTCTGCTTGAAAAATTGAACAAATACGGTATTAGAGGACCAGCATTACAGTGGGTGTCTAGTTATTTAAAGGATAGGAAAGAGTTTGTACAAATAAATGATACAAGATCTGAAGTAGTATTACTTGTGTGGTTCCTCAGTACTTGGACCGCAGTTGTTTATTTTATATGTAAATGATTTGGTAAATGTGTCAGAGTTGTTCAAATGGGTTTTATTTGCAGACGACACGACATTTTTTGGGTAAAAATATAGAACAGATGTTGGAAATGATGCAGATAGAATTTGCTAAAACACAAACCTGGTTTAAACTACATAAATTATCATTAAATTTAGATAAGACAAATTATATGATATTCAGTAATAGAAAGAAAACAACTGATATTCCATTTAGAGTTGATGGTGTTGATATCTGTAGAGTCAGTGAAGTTTCTGGGTGTCATAGATGAAAAGCTGACATGGAGACCTCATATAAATCATTTAAAAACAAAAATAGCCAAATCCATTGCAGTATTGTACAAAGTAAAGGATTTATTTAATGATAAAGCTCTGTTTATATTATATAATGTAATAATTGTTCCACACTTAATCTACTATATGTTTGGGGAAAAGCATGTAAAACAATAACAAACCCAATTTTTTATTTTACAAAAAAGAGAAGTAAGGATTATCATCAGAAAGCATTATTATCACTCATCAAATACATTGTTCCTTCAGTTGAAGTTATTGAAATTCAATGATTTGGTTAATTATGGTATTTTATCAATTATGTACAGGGCTCATAAAAACACATTACCTTCAAACATTCAATTACACTTTGTTAAAAGAGAGAGTTGTTATAATCTCAAAGGGATAAAGATATTTGTTAAACCCAAATTTAGAACCAGTTTAAAAGAATGGAGTACTTCAGTCCAGTGTAACAGATTATGGAATAAATCTGGAAGATGACATTTAAAATGCCAGATCAATGAGTATATTTAAGAAAATGATAAAAAAAAAATAATTTGCTGGAGAAATATGTAAATGTATGAATTGTTGTTCAAGGAGTCAAACCTTTGTTATTTTTCTTTTTTTACATATAAACTAAAGATTATTTTTGATTGAATTTATTTATTTGAGAAAAAGGGGAAGATATAATAAGATTTTTTTCTTCTTCTGCTACCTTTAATTTAATTTATGATTTGTATTTTTGCTGTATGTTGATTTTATGTTGTTGTTTTTAAAGAAATTGATAAACTATTTAAAAAGAAAAAGAAATCAAAACTGTTAATCTTCTATAAATGTGTAGATGGACTCTAACTCCGACCGGTCCATTGTTAACTGTGAAATTAAACTTGTGTGTCATAACAAGGCATACACCAGCCCATTATAAAACTAGCTGAACATAACACTAGCAGCATCGTACGGGACTTCCTAGTCTGGTCTGTCACCTTGACAACATCGGACCAATCACAGCGTGCACGCGAACTAGGCCAGCCAATCAGAGGCGTCCGGTAAATCTGCATGTCATTTCTGCGGCGGATCGCTACTTGCAGCGTGTTTTGTTTGTCTGCGCGTCAGGGCGAGCGAAACGGACTGACCTGGACACGAACTGAATTTCTTCTCGGTATACTTTCCGCTCATGAGGACTCCGGTGACCGCAGAGGACTCTCGGAGCCGGACCGAACGGGAGCACCGCCGGTGCTGCTGCTGCTAGATGAGAGTCTGACTCGGCATTTTCTACCCGGTGACAGAGAGACAAACACAGCGGCGCATCCCTCCCTTCTCCTGCAGCCCACCCGGCCATGGCCCTGGTGACTCTGCAGCGGTCTCCCACCCCCAGTGCAGCAACCTCGGCCAACAGCAGCGCGGGGGAGGTGAGTGAGAGAGGGATGTGGGGGGGAAGCCGGGACTGGGGTTTCTTTTTTGTTGAGAAAACACCAAGAAGAATGCGCCTGCAGGAAAATAATAGGAGCTGGTTGATGTTTAATATCCTGCAGAAAGTCATGTGTATCTGTGTGTGTTTGTGTGTGTGTTGTCAGCTTGACAGGTTATTGTCCTGGTTAGTTTTTTTGCTGCAGCAGGATTTGTAAACAAAATCCTGCAGAGGGGGAGGGGTGCAGTTGGGTTTAGCTGTCAAGACAAAGTGCTCATTTGTGTTGCTGTGTTGCGCTCAGGTGGCTCCTGTTGGTTTTTGGTGTGTTTCATTTCTTGTTTTGACGTTCACACATCAGGGGAGTGTCAAAGAGAACAGCTGCATTCAGAAATGGGTCCACAAGTTCTGAGCTGCTGTGTTTTGACCTTTAGGGGTCTTTAGACAGTTTAAAAAAACAGAACGCAATGATTTGTAAATCTCACAAACCCATATTTTATTCACAAAAGAAAGCGGAATACGTATCAAATGTTTAAACAAGAACATTGTAACAATTTGGGGGAAATATTAAGTAATTTCTGAAATATTTGGCAACAACACATCTCAAAAAAGTTGGAAGGAGGGGGGCAACTAAGGATCATAAAATAAGGGGTACAAAAAAGTAAACGGTTATAGTAAGGAGTTAGGTTAATTGGCAAGAGGTCCGTAAGATGAGTAAAATAAGCCTGAACCTCTCAAGTAAAAATGGGCAGAGGTTCATCTGCCTACTGACAACGGTCTAAATGATTTCCTCAAAAGGAAACTTGGAAAACCTCATAATATCAAAGGTTAGGGTACCCTAACCCTAACCCTAATATCAAAAGGTTTCAAGAATCTGTATAAATCTCTTCAGCTCAACGGACATGGAAGAAATTTAATATCCTGAAAAGCCCATGATCTTCAGACCCTCAGGTGGCACCGCATTAAATACAGGTGCATGAAACATCATGCACCTGTATGCAATACTGATCTGGATCACTGTTTCATTCTGAAACAGTGATCCAGATCAGTATTGAATCATTAATCATCTAATAGATTCAATTACATCAAGGCAAAACGAAAACCTCAAACCTTATGTGATCACATCGATAGCAGACCTGTAAACTGAATCGAATCAAAATCGTATCGTGACAGACTTTGCCATATTGAGAAACACTGTCTCACCATCCAAACACATCAATATAATGTTGTGATAAAGCTGGTGAGGCCATCCAGCCTGTTGTCAACACACAGTTCGAAAAGCCTGCCTCGCTGACGGTATGGAGGTGCGTTGGTGTCTTAGCATAGATACGGTGGCGTAGTTTGGGCAGCCTTGTCAATTTTCCTGATTTATCTTTATAAATCATTGATCGTTTGGATTAAAAAAATCAGTTAAATATATCATGTAGAGGACAAACAGTGATATTTGAGAAGTGAAATGAAGTTTATATGATTTACAGAAAGTGTGCAATAATTGTTTAAAAAATTAGGCAGGTGCATAAGTTTGTGCACCAAAAATAACCTTACCTCAATATTTAGTAGCTCCTCCTTTCACAGAAATAACATTCTCTAAACACTTCCAACAGCTTCTAATGAGAGTCTGGATTGTGGCTGAAGGTATTTTAGACCACTCTTCTTTACAAAACATCTCTAGTTCATTCAGGTTTGATGGTTTCTGAGAATGGACAGCTCTCTTTAAGTGACACCACAGATTTTCAATTATATTCAGGTCTGGGGACTGAGATGGCCATCCCAGAACGTTGTACTTGTTCCTCTGCATGAAGGCCGTAGTAGATTTTGAGCAGTGTTTAGGGTGGTTGTCTTGTTGGAAGATCCAGCCCCGGCTTCAGCAGCTTCAGCTTTGTCACTGATTCCTGGACATTGGTCTCCAGAATCTGCTGATATTGATTGGAATCCAAGCGTCCCTCAACTTTAACAAGATTCCCAGTCCCTGTACTGGCCACACAGCCCCACAGCATGATGGAACCACCCCCACATTTTACTGTAGGTAGCAGGTGTTTTTCTTGGAGTGCTGTGTTCTTTTTCCTCCATGCATAACGGCCCTTGTTCTGCCCAAATAACTCTGTTTTAGTTTCATCAGCTCACAGCACCTTATTCCAAAATGAAGCTGGCTTGTGTAAATGTGCTTTAGCATACCTCAAGCAGCTCTGTTTGTGATGTGGGCGGAGAAAAGGCTTCCTCTGCATCACTCTCCCATACAGCATCTCCTTGTGTAAAGTGTGCTGAATAGTTGAACGATGCACAGTGACTCCATCAGCAGCAAGATGATGTTGTAGGTCTTTGGTGCTGGTCTGTGGGTTGACTCTGACTGTTCTCAACATCCTTCACTTCTGTTTATTGGAGATTTATCTTGGTCTGCCACTTGGAGCCTTGACTTGAACTGTGCCTGTGGTCCTCCATTTTCTCACAATGTTTCTCACAGTGGAGACTGAAAGCTGAAATCTGTGAGATAGCTTTCTGTATCCTTCCCCTAAACCATGACGGTGAACAATCTTTGTTTTCAGCTCATTTGAAAGTTGTTTTCAGACTCCCATGCTGCCACTCTTCAGAGAAGATGCAAAGAGGAGACAAACTTACAATTGCCCCCCTTAAATTCCCTTTCTTATAATTGGATTTACCTGTGTATGGAGGTCAAGGGTCACTGAACTTACCAAACCAAATTTGAGTTCCAATAATTCGTTCTAAAGGTTTTGAAATCAACAAAACAACAACGGTGCCCAAATTTATGCACCCGTCTAATTTTGTTTAACCAATTATTGCACACTTTCTATAAATCATATAAACTTCATTTCACTTCTCAAATATCACTGTTTGTTCCCTATATGATATATTTAACTGATTTTTTTTATCCAAGCAGTCAATGATTTATAAAGGTAAAGCAGGAAAATTAACAAGGCTGCCTAAACTTTTGCACCCCACTGTATTTCTATTCAGCGAAGAAGGACAGTGAGAAACCATAGTTTTCAACATTTTGATATATTTCCTGTGTTTCATTATTAATTTAAAAAAGAGTTTATCAGACTTTATAACTCTCATCAAAGCAGCTCAGTGTGAATGTTTGTGATGTCATGCTGCTGTTGGATCACAGCTCTGACCAGCAGATGGCTTCAGCACTCTTTACCACACAAAAATGGAAAACTAACATTTATCAGGATTTATTTTATAATATATAAGTCTTCTGATTCACTATGAACATGCACAGCTGAGTTTATCTTCAACTGAAGCTGCTGCACCATTTTCATTGTTTTTTGTTATTTTATTGTTTCAGGATTTCGAAAGTGACGATGACAGGAAAAATAATCAAAGGTAAGTCCTACACTCGTCTAAATATGATGTCACTTACAAAGAATTAATGTGGAGCATAGTTTGCTCTCCTGTTTGATGAAAATTAAGTGTTCTCAGGTTGTTTTGCCTAGATGAGTACAAAAATGTAACACGATTATGGCAGCAGACACTGTCAGTGTAGCACATTTTATTCTGCAAGGAAAAAAAACAGAAACTTTTTTTATTTTTTTACATTTTACATGTTTCCGAGCTTCTGCTTTATTTATTTATTTATTTTTTGTCATAGTTTTTAACAATTAAAAGCCCAATTTTGGGACTGTTTTAACTCTCAGCATAAAATTTTCCTAAAACAGTCATACAAGTCAAATTTCCTATTTTACTTTAAGTTTTGTTTTGTTTTCGTTCAGGTTCAGCTTGAACAGACGACTGTTTTCTGTTTGGGCATTGTCTTTTTTAATGCCTCCTGGTTTTTTCTGCACACACTCTTAGCTATTATAGGTAAATAATTCAATATTTATTTAACTAAATCAGAAACTTGTCTTCCTGTTGGAGTGTTGGTCCCTCGCTGGGTGGTGTTGTTGGTTCTGATGTTCTGCCCGAGTCGATCACCTCCTTTTGTGGTTTTACTCATTGTTCTTTTTGTTGTTCTGACGTCCACCTGTGATTCTGGCAAATTAATTTAATTACCTCCAGTAGAAATGCAGATAAAAAGGTAGATGTTTACAGAGTTCAAACAAAAAGTGTTTATTAAAAATGTGCCTTTTCTTTTTTTATTTAGATGTGAAAACACTACTAACTTGGCTAACGTCATGCTGGATAACCGCTGCTAACATGTCTAACGCTGCTAAAGATAGTATTTGAAATCTAAATTCAATATGTGTTCATTGAAAACAATATCGATAGCGGTCCAGCAGTTTGAAGTGCAGCTTGGATAACGGTTGTAATCGCACGTTTTGACGTCTTGTAGGGAAGATTTTGCTGCATCGGAGCGCTAGCGGTTGCTGTTGTCTCAGGATGATGATGTCATGACTTGAGCTGAGGGCCAACTGCAAAGGCTGTGTTCCATTCAAAAATACCTAAATGTGAACTTCAACATTTAAGTTCAACGTTTAGATTTAAACATTCAGATTTAGGATTTACTATTTAAAATATTTTTTAACATTTGAATTTTACATTTAGTAAAAATTAGCAAATTGTAAGAACTGTTAGCTAAATACAATAAAACATTAGTGGAAAATTAATTTCAGTTATTTTGACCGAAACAACAGCGCATTTTTCAGTCTTTTGTTGTTGTTTTTTAAACATTAGGCTAATTATATTTATTTGTAAAACCTTTTGAGCTTTTTATTATATTTTGAATTAAATATTCGAAAAAATGTATTTAGATTCAGAAAGGTTGATCAGAACAACATCAGTCAACCTGAATGAGTTTAAAATACAAAATATAACATGGAAAAGTAAGGAAATTTACTTTAAACAGCTCCAGTAAATTAAAAAATGAAGCCTGGTTCTGTTGGAGCTGATGGGATATGAGGAGGGAAGTTTTGATTTTTGCCATCAAAGTTCCTAATAAAACTGAAACCAAAGACCAGATCTTAGTACAAATAAGAAGGAGGAAATTTTAAACCCTTCAGATGTCTATATATTTTAAGCAGGAAAGGCTGCACTGATTTATTTTTTAACTTTGCTAAAACCTTTTATTGACAGTCAAGCTTTTAAACCTCAGTTTCCCTTTGATTTTGAGTCTAATCTGGCAGAAAATGAACTTGTTTTGTCCTCTGACCTGCAGATTGCTAATAAGTGTGTCAGACTTTTTTTAGTCTCTTATTATCCTGCTGTTGCCATCGAGACAAATCAGCTGACTGAATAGCTGATTCAACTTGACAAGTTTTTTTTTTTATTGTACTCTGTTACATAACAGAAAGTGCACAAACTTTTGTCTCCCTCTCAGACACAGAGCTTTTCTTTATCTAACCTGACGTCACAGAAGTCATGACATGTGTCAGCAAAGCATTGACACAGACTCCATCTTTGTGCTGAATGTGTGTTCACCACTGTTAGGGGGGAAAAAAAAGCCATGTCATGTTTTGCGGTTCATCAGTCCCAATTTAGTATTCTGCATGTCAAACACGAGCCTGCTGCTGTGTAACATTCCCACCGCCTGCGCCCTCTCGCATGAATGATGGCATTGTTGCAGAGTGTTGCACGGAGGGAGCTGGTTGCTGAGTCACGTGCTGAGAAGGAAGGAGGGGAAACGGGGGAGCCGAGTCTCAGCCCTCCCACCCTCCCCGGGCGGCACAGACATGGACGCGTCAGAGCGTGAGGTGGGAAGGAGCGAAACGGAGGGACCAGGCTGCAGCTGTAGAGGATGAACACAGGACTGTTGAACAGGAAGGGGTTTCTGGATGAGGCAGGCTGTAAAAATTAAAAAACCAGCAGGATGCATCTCAAGTCTGGATGTGTGGAGACAGCTGCTCTGACTCGGGTGGAGATCTGTGGCATGTAAGTTCCTGAACCAACAGAAGTTAAAACTCCACTTGTAGGTTGTTTGAGTTATGTTCCTGTCGGGGCTTTGTTTCTCTCAGCTCATCAGGAAGTAGAGATTCTTCTTTAAATGCCAACTCATGTGATGATTCCATGAAACAAAAGGTCTTCTGATGGTCCCATTTGTCTGCTTTTGACTGAGAGAGGATAAAAACTGGGTAAATTAAGATGCTGACGTTTTTCTTTTGGATCTTTTTAAAGTTGGGATTTCTTCATTTGTCACTAGTAGATAACTTCTGGCTGATAAGGGTTTATTAGTAGTTTTAATAGTTTCATCAGGAAGCATTCAGATATACGTACCTTAACAGTAGAAAGTTTTTCAACAAAACTTAGCACAAAAAGTAAGTACATTTTTGTTTGGTAGATTATTTTTTGTTGTATCATTGCTTCTTGGCAATAAATCTTATACCATTCTAAAGCCTGTTATTTTAGGCTGTTAAGTTAATGATTTCATTGAGTACAATATCTTAAAATTAATGTACAAAGCCCATAAAAATATATTACCTAACAATATCCAAAGCAGATTTATCAAAAGCGAAAGTACATATAATTTAAAAGGTGTTGAGACTTTTGAAAAACATAGATTCAGAACTGTGTTAAAGTCAAGTTGTTTCTCAATTAAGGGTGTTAGTTTGTTGAATGGTCTCGATAGTGAGTTAAAACAGTTAAAACCTTTTTTTTTGTATTTAAAAAAAAAACCTTGAAAATTATTATGATGAAGCGTTATAATATTGTCTAAAGTAATGTTTTGTACTATTTTTGTGTGTTGAGTTATTCTCCGTGTGCTGCCGGTGAACTTTTGAGTTGATGGTTGATTTTACTTTGCGAGTAGGGGCAGATATTATAAGTTTATACTTCTTTCTGCTCCTTTTCATTCATGACTTTGTTTTATTTAGTTTTGTTTTCCTTGACATTTTGATTTTGTATGCATCACTGTTTTTTTGGTTTGTTTTTTTGTTTTTATTGGATGTCTTATTTTGTATTCATATAACAATTCATAATTGAAACAAACAAACAAACAAATTTCTTTTTTGCATGGTGCTACATGTGTAAGGAATATGCATTTGTGGGCTGAGCAGTAGATTATGTGGGTTGCTATTACCCACAAATTAAAAACAAATGTTTTCACCTCCTACTAATTACATTTACATTAAAACAGTGTTTATTTCTGTAAGAAAAACATGCCTCCATACCTGGACTTGGTGTTTTTGCCTTCAGCTATTCTTCACTCGCTGTGTAAATGTCCTGTTATTAGGCCTACCTGTACTCCACTCAGACATTTTAACACACAGGGGGGAAAATTCTCCTATTGAAAAAACTTTGTCATGTAAGCTATCACAGAATGTGAGCTTTGTATTTAAATAATCCTGCTTTTTATGATTTCAGTCCTGACATCTGATGATGTGAATCTTTAAAACTAGTGTTTTATTACCACTAGTTTTAAAGCGTGCATAATGCATAATGAAGAAAAGGTCATTTAAAAAAATATCTTTCTATGTTTGAAACATTGAGACTCAGTTGTTCTTTTTCTGTCTTCCAGCTTCAGCGAAAGCTTCTTCATGGTCAAAGGAGCCGCCCTCTTCCTCCAGCAGGGTGGCAGCGCCCAGGGACCGAAGACCCCCACACACCACAAACATGCAGGTACCAGCACACACACATTGATTTTTCTATTCTCGTGGGAACTTTGTATTGACTTCCTGACCCTTTAACCTAAACTTAGCCTAAACTTAATTCACACCTTGGTCCTAAACCAAATTCCCACCCCCCTCAAAGAAAAATGACATCTGTACCCATGGGGACTAGGCTTTGGTCCACATGAGGAGCATTGGGTCCCCCCAAGGCTGCAGAATCATCCCTATGATGGAGGAAACACACACACACACACACACACACACACACACACACACACACACGGTTTGTTTCACCACACAGACTAAAGTTGTGTTTACTGCAGTTTTTTACTGATCATTAATTTTGAGGTTTATCTTCAAAAACTGATTGCTCGTGATGATTTTCATTACTGTGTGTTGGGGGCGGGGGGGGACTTTGCCAATTTTGTTTTTTCTACCTGCTTAAAATTGCTGAGGCTATACATCAAGCTGTGAAACAGAAATGTGAAATGTTTGTGTTCAGTTATCCCTCTGCCTTTTTATTTTCTTTTAACATGATTTCTTTGTTAAATCTTTAGAACAAAACCAGATAAAGTTAGAGGTGTAAGTTACTCAGGCTTCGGTTCAGAACAAACATTCTGTTTATGAGCTAAACTCTCAGGTCACGTTGGTTGTTTAAATACCTCAAACTGACCGGATTAAGCTACAAGATCTTTTTTTATTATTATTATTATTATTATTATTATTATTTGGGTTTTGGACAGAATAGCCATCCGATCTCATCACTGTCATATTCTTAAGAAGCTTAACATGATGAATTTTGAAAACTTTGTCAAATTTTCCAATTTAAAACTTGTTTATGCCTAAATGTTCTGCCTCCTCAGGTGCTCGGTGAGATTTTGGTTCCTCTTCGAGCTATAGGCTCAGTTTGAAGCAGAAAGGCTCAGTAACTCATGGAGCAGATGGTGGGAACTGTAAAGTTCCTTTTTTAAAAACGTCCGTGAGTCGAACAGCTTTTCCTGCTGGTGGGATTAACATGTGCAATTCCCAGATTTAAAACGGATTTCTGACTGGAACCATTTTAGATAAAGACTGAAGCGTTTCCTGACAGAGAACCAGTTTTGTAATCATGAATAACTGCCACTTTCTTAATGATGCTCTTATGGTCAGTTTAAGTTTGTTTTATTATTGATGACTGAGTCTTCATTTTGTAATTGTTTTACTTTTTTAACTGTATTTTAAACTGTTATAGTTTCATGTTGCTAAATGTCCATCATTGCTGTTTATTTACAGTTTATTTACCTTATTATCAGTTTATTTACCTTTACACAATCATCTAATGCATGTCAATGTTTCATTTGCAGGTGATTTACCTCAACACCTGCAGGTTATGTTTAAAGTCCTTCGTTCTGAAGATCGCATCAAGCTGGTCAGTTGATTTTATTGTTCTTCATGTATAAATGTATTTATTTCATTAGAGCTAAACCTGTGAATAACTGCACCATGTTTCCTTCTGCCCTTTTCCTACAGTTAGAGTAGATATTTACTGGTTGTTTGAGAACCATCATCGGTCGTCTTATGATGAAGATGAGATAAATATTATCAGTGTTACAATATAGGAAGAAAGTTTTAGGCCTTTTAAACACAAACTGATGTTTAAAAAACCCTCAAAGCTTTTATTTTAAATCCAAACTGTGGCTCTATTTTTGTTTAGGGATTAAAACTTTCCTTAAATGAGCAGTAATTTGGCACCACTAATCCTCCATTCCTTAAACTTTTTAAACAATGTGCACATTCAGAAAATTAGTCTTGACAGGAAACTGTTTATTTATTATTTTTTTATCTCTTAGTACTATGAAAGGTGGATGCTAATTTATCTGTGTGTGTGCAAATGATGGCATCATTTCAAGATGTGTCTTTTCTGTGTGAGTAATATGAATTCACTTTACAACTTAATGAACTGCTTTGTGCAGAACCTGCTGTCCTTTTTGTTCACTAAAAGGTGAAAGTTTAATTTTTGGGATGTGGACAATATGCAGAATTGGATGAAATGGACATAATTTGAGTTTGATGTTGGACTTTCAAAATAAAAAATAAAGATGGCACCGTAATAGATACAAATTAGACATCTGTTTGGTTTTGTTAGGTTATGTGATGTTGTAACATGCACATAAAACGAAAAACATGTAATCTTGTAATTTTGTTTCCCAGGCTGTGCGGTTAGAAAGCATCCGGTCGGACCGAGTGCGTTACATGGTTGTCATCTACACAAATGGTCACCAAGGCACAGAGGAAAATATTGTTCTGGGAATGGATTTTGCAGACAAGAACAGGTATAATTGAAACTCCTGTGTATTTTCAAGTTAACTTTTTTTGAAATGCTTAAAGCATTTTCTTCTTCTCTCAGTAAGAACTGCTCCATTGGGATGGTCCTGCCTCTGTGGAGCGACACCAACATACATTTAGACGGAGATGGGTGAGTTTCAGTCACTTCTTTTATTTAAGAAAAAAGTTGTTAGCTTGTTCTGGTTGCATCGTGGGCTTTGCTGCCCCTTGTGGCGAAAATAAGAATTACACACATTTCTTGCTGACCTGTTAACATTGTCAGCATGCTGGAGGAATGTTCCACCGTTTCACCGATCATGAATAGTCCCATTAGCGAGCCTCGTCCAAACACCCATCATCTTCATCTGCACTCAAACTGTTCTTCCTCCTCTTCCTCACCAGAGGCTTCAGTGTGAACACAGCAGGGCGCTCGCATGTCTTCAAGCCTGTGTCGGTGCAGGCCATGTGGTAAGTTTGTTTTGCTGTTGGTTGTGAGGTCAGCCGATTGGCTTTTGGTGTCGACTCAATTCAAGATGGCCGCTGCGCTCTGCTGACTTAAAAAAACACAAAAATGGATTAAATTTTTAAAGATATTGTTTTAAAATATTTTGTGACAATAGCTCAGGTTGAGTGCTATCAAAGTGCTTGTCCTTTTTTCCTTGTTAAATTTTTCTTTCAATAAATTAGATGAAAAGGAGTGAAAATACAACACAGAGACTTTGCTGTATAACATATTATAATGATAAACCTCAAACGGGGTTTGTAAAGTTTAGACACCACCTGCTGGTCAGTTATCAGATTGCAGGGAAGCGTGCCTAAAACATCTATTTTTTTACATTTACCTTTTGCTGATTCTGCAACCTCTTTAACACTAACTGTACTCCCATAGGTCTGCCCTGCAGGTCCTCCATAAGGCCTGCGAGGTCTCACGCCACTTCAACTACTTCCCAGGGGGCATTGCTCTCACATGGATGGCGTTCTATGAGAGCTGCGTCACCTCGGAGCAAAGCTTCATCAATGAGTGGAACGCAATGACTGACCTGGAGACCATCCGCTCTGATTCCCCCAACATGTTTGTGGACCGGTGAGATCCCTGGAAAATCAATCAATAAATAAGCGAGAACTGAAGTGTGATGGCTTCAGTGTTTGAGAATCATTGGGGCAAATCTTTTGTCTTTCTTTATTGGAAACTTGTTTGCATGTGCGTGTAAATACGTCCTTTCTATTTGCAGGCCAACTGAACGAGAACGGACCGAGTGTCTCATTAAAGGCAAACTTCGCCACATCATGATGTTTCAAGACCTGGAGAACATCACCTCCAAGGAGGTCTGTGTCCCACCACCACCTCACCAGTGTGTGTGTGGTTGTGACAGGCCTTCCTACAGGTAGATTCTTTTGCTTGTAATGGTGGAAGAAGCGAGAGACTGTCTCTCGCTTCGTCCACCATTACAAGCAAAAAAAATCTACCTCTAGGAAGGCCTGTCAAAATAAACAATAAATCAATTAATCGTATGATAAATTAAATTGAGGAAGAACAGGCATTTAGCCAGAGGAGCCTCTTCAGTTTTCTGATGCCTTCATACAGCTGGCGACACCTTGGGATTGCCAACAGTTGTTTGTTTTTTTCTTTTTACACAGTATAAATTTTAATGTAAACTTCCGTAAACAGGGGTTGTTTTATCATTATATAAGTTTAAACTGGTCTCCAACAATATTATCATTTATCACAATAAATTCTGAGACAATTTATTGTCCAGTAAACTTTGTTATCGTACCAGGCCTACCTGTAGGCCCACACTTGATCTTGGGATAGGGTGGGCTGAGAAGGATACAGCGGACTTGTTTCTCAAATCGGCGGATGTCGCTGTGATGTAATCACCTCTTGAAGGATGCAGCCCCTGACTTTGGACACTGCCCTGGTCTGGTTTTAGTTAGTCTTGTGTTTGGAAAAAAAGTGCAACTTACCATTTCAATTTAAGGAATGATTAGGAAAAGCTGATAAAGATTGTTGTTGAGCTCTTTGTGAGAAGGAGAATGGTGAATCCTTGTTTTGTGAATTGGTTTATAAAGTATAATTCTTCTTCAGATCCGTAATGAACTGGAGCAGCACATGAGCTGTAACCTGAAAGAGTACAAAGAGTTCATCGACAACGAGATGTTTCTGATCCTTGGTCAGATGGATAAAGCCACACTGATCTTTGATCATGTTTACTTGGTGAGTTGAGTTTTTTTCTGGAATATTTTTGCTTAAATCGGACCAACAAACAAGAAAAACATTTTTAACCTAATCTAAAAAAAAACTGCTGCTCAAAATATGCTTGATTTCAATGTAAAATAAAAAATAAATATATTCTTCACACCACAATATATATTTTAGGTTATGTATTTTTAATGTGATCTGTGTTTGCATGATGTGAACTGTCCACAGTGTCTCCTCCTGTCTTTTGTCTGATTTGAGTTTGAAAAAAAAAATCCATTCAGCTCCCTGCCTCCTTGGTTAGGCTACATCAGGGTTAAAAATAATAAACGGACAGATATTTTTAGCTAATTTTCTGCCTTTATTTCCCCTGCAGGGCTCTGAGTGGAACGCCTCCAACCTTGAAGAACTACGTGACTGCGGGTCAGCCGTTTATTCTGCTCTTTCATTATAGACTGTTCCGATGTTACAGTAATGAAAACATCATGTTTGCATTAAATGGATGCATCTTTTAGATCAGTGGTTCCCAAACTTTTCAGCTTTTGACCCATAAAGTACCAGCAGCAGAGACCCGTGCCCCCAGCCGTTACCGGATATAAACAATGTTTTCACGTCAAATAAACAAGAGCATAGTAACAAATATTTATTAGACTATTTTTATCAATTTTAAGTACATTAATCTTATTATTGTGTAACATCAAAGGCAAAAAAATGTTGGTTGTCATTTTTAGTGTAATTAATTCAAAAAATTATTTCAGGACCCCACCTTGATGTTTCAGGACCCCACTGTGGGTCCCGACCCCAACTTTGGGAACCACTGCTTTAGATCAGATATGATTTATTTTTTGCTCCTTACGAACAACTGTCAAATAAATCTAACCTGAGGTAACAAAAACATGATGATTAAAGCTAAACTAGATCTAATCTAGCGTGTTAGGTTTACCTGGTAAACAAAAAGATTAAAGCTTTCTTTGTGTGTGTTGCAGAGTCGGTTACATTCTGAACGTCACCCGAGAGATCGACAACTTCTTCCCCGGGATCTTTTCTTACCACAACGTCCGCGTGTACGACGAAGACGCCACGGACCTGCTGGCCCACTGGAATGACACCTACAACTTTATCGTCAAAGCCAAGTGAGACCTAAAAACAATAACTGGTGATTAATAACTATTCTGATGGAGCTGTGTTTCAACAATGCTTTGATAATAAAAGCTGGATTATTCACTGACTCTCATCAGGCTGAATCACTAACAGAGATGTGAAATGGTGCAGCCTGGCTATACAACTGTCTAACCTCATTAACTTCAGCAAAAACTAGGTTTTTGTAAAGATCAAGTTGAGGCGAAGTGGTATTTTTTTAATGCTAGAAGCACGGATGTGGCTAACTAAGTTTGATTAAATATAACGTCTTTTCTTCTATCTAATAGGAAGAATAATTCAAAGTGCCTGGTGCACTGTAAGATGGGAGTGAGCCGCTCTGCCTCAACAGTCATCGCCTATGCCATGAAGGAGTACGGCTGGTCCCTGGAGAAGGCGTACAACTACGTTAAGCAGAAGAGGAGCATAGCTCAGCCAAACGCTGGGTTCATGAGACAGCTGGCGGAGTACGAGGGAATCCTGGATGCCAGGTAAGCAGCTCCTCTACACGAGGCAACTAGGGTATAAATTTATTATCTGCAAACAAATATTATTTTCTGCTTGTTCTCATTAAAGGGATCGGGGGGGATTGTGCAAAGATGACATTTTAAGCTTTATAGCTATGGAGCTAAATTGGGGTCATAAGTTTTGTTTAAAATAAAAAGTTTTTGAAACTGAAAAGACAAGATGTTTGAAACTTTTCCATTTTCTAATATATTTTTTTACAGTTCCAAACATTTTTTCCAGTTTCAAAATTGTTTTTCCGTTTCAAAAACTTTTTATTATGAACAAGACTAATGACCCTAATTTAGCTCCATAAATATCAAGTCAAGTCAAGTCAAGTCATCTTTATTTATAGAGCACAGTTAAAACAGATAAACTGCTATCAAGGTGCTTTTACAACAGACAGAACAAGATATAACAGCAATAAATATATCAAAAGGTAGAATAACTGAATTTCAAAGAAAACAACAGAGCAAAATACACTTGGTCAGCTCACCCAGTATTAAACACAAGAGAGAACAGATTATTTCACATAGCTACACTGGTGAGCTTAAGTCAGCTCTAAACTAATAATGATAAAAGAACGCAAAAAGAAATTGAAAGAGCTATATTTAAACCACGAGCACTGCTTCTGTTCTATATGCAAGAATCTGTTAACAGGAGCTGTAACACTGCCCTGCTTACACAGCTTTTGTATGAAATGTTTAACATCTCTCTGGAATAGGGTCGAGAACCGAAAAAAGTATGAGCATTTTTGCCCTCGATGCAAAAAAGTGTTTTCACAGGAGTGTCCACTGACAACAGAAGAAATGTTAGAATATGCGGTGAACCTACTGAAAATGGATTTACGCTTGGATGAAGTTCTCTGCAACACCAGACCTGAAGAACTCTTCTGTGTTGACTGCCCTAGAGGAAAAAAAATGAAACCTTTTATGTGT
>NW_013953700.1:23915-25023 GCF_001266775.1 Austrofundulus limnaeus
TTGATGAAGTGCAAATTAACATATAGTTGTATCTGCAACTGTATTTGATAATGTTTTGAACTTTTAGGTTAAGAATCTCTGATCTAGACCCCAACGATTTAAATGTGAAAAAGAAGGATTTTAAAGCATATTTCCATTTTAACGTCTGATTTTTACATTTTGCAGTAAACAGCGTCACAACAAGCTATGGAGGCCTGGCGCTGATGAGGAGGGATCCGATGATCTGCAGGCTTGTGGTCACTGCACCGGCGGGGAGGAGACGCCGGTGCTCAGGGACGAGGAGGCCTGGGAAGGCTGTGGGGCGTCTCCCTGCAGGGGTCTGGTGATGGAACCCCTGGACTCTCTGAACTACAACTACTACTTCAGACGTTTGTCAGACTCTGCGCTGGACAGTGAGCCGTCCACCCCGGTGCGGGGGCCTCCGCTCCTGGGCATGGAGCGGGTTTTCATCGAGATCGAAGACGTGGAGAGAGATGCCCTGCTGGAGGACGAGGGCTTCCCCATGGCCCACTTAGCCCTGCCCGGAGAGGGCACGGCGGCTCAGACCTGCGGACGCCTCGACCCCATGGAGGACATGAGGCTGAGGCTGGAGTTCAGCACTTTGGAAGAGGAGGATGAGGAGGAGGCCAAGAAAGAGGAGGCGGAGATGGCGGCCTTGGCTCAGACTCCAGGAGGTTCAGATGGGAGGAAAGCTGAGGAGGAGGCTGAGAGGACCGAGGAGAGCCAGCTGGGTTTAGCCAACCTGAACACCAACAACAGCAACCGCCTCGCCGCCAAGCGTAGCTGTCCTGCTACTTTTGACGTAAGACTTTGGATAGAAAAGTCAAACAGGGTTCCCACGGGTCCTTGAAATCCTTGAAAGTTTGTGAATTTGACAAAATAATTTCAAGGACCTGGAAAGTTTGTGAAAACAGCCAAAAATTATACTTGTCCTTGAAAGTCCTTGAATGTTTTTGGTGATTGAAGTTCTCTATTCACACGACTGATTTTCATCATCTGTTAAAAATAAAAATAAAATAATGATGATGATAATAATAATAATAATAATAATAATAATAATAATAATTTAAAAACTTACATTTGTTGCAGTGGATAACTCAGGATTACA
>NW_013953700.1:25080-32351 GCF_001266775.1 Austrofundulus limnaeus
AATAATAATAATAATAATAATAATAATAATAATAATTTAAAAACTTACATTTGTTGCAGTGGATAACTCAGGATTACAGTAAATTTACGCAGCTTTCAACAAATAACCTGAGCCATAGTCATAGTTTTAACCAATCAGTGCAGAGTAGGGCAGGTCAGGTGAAGCACCACAGCTCCTCCTGTCCTCACCGAACATCAGGACCTGTTCACATCCCCTCCTCCCAAACTGAGCTGCTGAACCTCTAATATCATTACATCTCCATGTATTGTGGACATGAATGTAGGTTAAACATTTAATCAACTTTCTTTCATTGATTCTGACTCAACAACTTCTATGTTGTTCAGTTTTTCTTTGAATTTACATGATATTAAACCTGTTTATTGGTAACATTTTGTGGAAGCAGCTGGTAATTGCGCATGGTTTTTAAATTTGAGGAAATTGGTACTGGAAAGTCCTTGAAAGGTCCTTGAATTTGTTGTTGACCAAGGTGTTGAAACCCTGGTCATAAAATCACATATTTTTTAAACTTTGGCTTTATTTTGAATTAAATTTTCTTGTCGTTGCTAACTCTGTTCTGTTCTTTAATCCTTCCAGGACAGTGCCAGCGCAGGAAACCCTTTAAAAGTGAAGCCTTCCTATCAGTCCTGCAAAGACTGCCTACGTCTGCCACAGGGGCGGCGCTGCGACCGCCCCGCAGGAGGCCGCTCCCACCGCATCAACCCCTCCCGCCACTGCTCCGTCCCCTCCATTTGCATAGATCCCCCCGGGACGCATTTCCCCTCGGCCCCGATGTTCCACTCCCTGTTGACACCCGCGGTCCTCCAGCCTAACCCGGTGCAGCCCTGCGCCACCTGCACCCTCGGCGAGGCGTCGGCTCCTCTGAGCGACCACCAAAAACTTTTCTCGCCCATGAGCTGCGAGGAGGAGACGCCTCCCGACGGCGGCTCGGCGCCGGCGGAGGACATGGACGAGCAGCAGGAGGTAATATCAAGTACTGAGGCCGACGGGTTGAGGTTCGGTGGTGCAGGCGAGCTGCGAATGCCCGGACTGGGAATCAAATTCGGCGTTGAGCTGAAGCTGCCGAGCCTGGCCATGGAGAGCCAGCTTCCAGTCGGGCCTCTGCCTTAAACCAGGACCTCTCGCGTGGACTCGATGGAGTTAACACTGCCTCAACGACTACGACGGCTGCAGAACATTTGATGACCCCTGCTGTGATGACCTCTACTGTAACGCCCTTTTCTTCATAGCTTCATCCGAGTCTCCAGTTTTCCCCGTACATCTGCAGGGAGGCGCTCGGCATCAAAGATCCAGATGAGGCTGGTCCTTGTCGCCCGTTGATAAAGACCTGGACGGTTCTGGCCAACATGTTCTTCACCTGCCTCTTAAATCTAAAATATCTGGGCTCTTTAAGCCTTGCTGCCCCAGCACACATGCAGGTTCACTCCATCCCAGCGGCGCCGCTGCCGTCTTCCCTTCAGCAGACAGGTTTTTGTTGGATCTAGTTCTCGTTCCAGACTGTGCTACACTCATTTTAAACCCATCTGAAGTAACTGTATGCTGCATGTTTTCAGTACAACTCGGCAACAGTGCTCATTAAGGCAAATATTTACAGCTAGGCTCATTAGCACATCTAAAACATGTTTCATTTTCGTTAGCAGCAGCTTTTGCATCATTACAGGGAAAGCATCGTTTTACGTGACCAGCTCTTCTCTGTTAGGAGTCCTGCTTCAGTCTTCAAGCATTTTCTGCTGTTTTGGTCAAAGCTGATTCTGTCCTCTGTTCCCCGAGTCCAGTTCACTCTGATCTCCTCCATTAGAGTTAATTCAATTTTGTACTTGCAGTGCTCAGTTTAGCCCATGAATGAGTGCTGCAGGGTCACACTGAACACATGCTTAACAAATGTCAGTCATTTTTAATTTGAAGTTGTTTTTTGTTTGTTTTTTTGTCTTTCAAATAAGAAAGAAAAAAGAAGAGTCAGATTCCAGAAACTAAAACAGATGCAGTGCTACTGATCAAAATGTAAAAAACTTCATTTTATCGTCTTTTAACTTATACAATTAGACACTTGGAGTGAATTTTTCTCACATGTCTAAAAGAACACTAGAAGAGAAAACCATTACAGAAGTCAAACCTTAAACCAAAACTGGATTTTCTTCATGTTTTTGATCTCTTTTCCAGTTGCAGTTCTCCCCCTCAGAGGCCTTTCAGATAAACAGTTCAGCCGTTTGAACTTCTTGACGTAAATGTAATTTATTGTTCAGTGAGCTAAATTAAAATTTAAGTAAACGTAATTTGTAACATTCCTAACTTCTTTCAGGAGATTCCCTTCATATTAAAATACAATAAAAATCCACCTTTTATCCAACAGCTGAAGCGTTTAGGATGCAGGTTTTGGCTTCCAGACGATCACTTTGTTTTCATCTTCTCCCTTCATTGGACTCTTTACTCATTTTGTGGCTCCACAGTGGGTTTTTATCTGGTAATTTATGATGCGCTCTTATTGTTTAAGGCACGCTGGGTGTGCTGCTGCTGACTGTGTGCAGGAGAAACGTGTGGGAATTGAACTGTGTTCCGAGCACTTCAGGTTAAAAAGAAAACTGTGGAAAGAACGAATGACAATTATTTCCCTGTATAAGAGGTTATTTTTCTTTAATTATTATTTTTCATTAGAGTAGCAGAGCACCACAAATCATCCTGTGTTCCTTTTCCTCCTTAAACTCAATCTGATGGAGCTAAAAAAAAAATTTTTTATATATTTAGTTTTGTTTGGGTTTATTTTTCTTGCCATGTTCAGGGAGTTACTGTTGTCACTGATGTCAGCATTATTTGACAAAAAGAAAAGCTGCAACTAAGTGTTACCATATTTTGGGAATAAATATTCAGTCTTTACAGAACTTTGGTTTTAAAAAATTCTATCACTTTAGTTTGGTTGGGTCGCAAACACTGATCACTAATTACACACAGCGACATCTCATGGTTGAGTTGCGAATTTTAACCAAATTCCTTCCTTTTTAATTGTGGGGGAAAAAAGGCAGCTGTAGAAAATGTGAGAAATTGCAGTCAGTGTTATATTTTTCTGTCTGGGCTATTGTGTGAAAGTTTCCTCAGCATATTAGAAACATGAACTTGTCTTCACTACATTTAACAGTAAACACTGGAGTCTGTTTAATCAGCAGCTGCTTTTGGTGTCATTTTAAAATGACACGAATGGTTCATAACTTACAAGAAATTTAAGTAAAAAGGCTGAATAATGTAAAATGTTCAAATTTTGTTTGTTTGCTCTTATTTATTGTATTTTTTCTGCAGGTATGTGTTCATGTAAACTTGAGAAACTTAAGATTTTTAAACAAAATAAAGTCACAATAAAACTGCTTAAAGAAAGTCAGGTGGCACAAATAGTTTGTGTCAAATCTGGATCATTTTAAACTCATTTTGATTTTACTCTTTATTTTTTTATTAGTAGGAATACTTATCATTTTCTAACTTAATTTAGTTTTTGCTTCTGTCTCAGTTTAAAGTGACTTTTCACAACATCAAAATGATAATTCAGATCATTTTTTGTGGGGTTCTGTGAAAACAAATAATATTTTCTGTGCTGCAGATGACTCTTTGGACGACCTCTGTTGTTATTTCTGACTGAACTGATGAGCTAATGACCAGTCCAAGTGAGACCACGCTAAAAATAAATTAACTCTTCACTATCGTTACATAATTATTCATGTGAATTATATTTTATTAACATTTAAAACAGTCAATTTCACAGTTTCATTTTCTTTACTCTCTGATTAATTGAAAGCACAAGGTGCGGCAGCTAGCTGTAGCACTTCCAGCAGTTTACTAATCATGTTTTTGCCAGAATAAACTTGTAATTTGAATTTAAGGGTAGTGTAAAATTATTGTAAAATAGAATTTTAAAGAATGTCAGTAATCCACTTTGGGTCTTCTTGACCCTGTTCAGACTAGCTGTGAGCTTTTCCATCCTGTCAGAGTTCAACTCAATATCTCCAAAGAGTTATCTACTACAGGTAAGATATTGTTTGTAACCTTTTCTTTAAAAAAAAAGAAACACTAAACAAGTCAACCTGAAAAAATATGCTGAAAGGTGTGCAGCCGTGTTGTCATTTTACAGCTGTTTGTTTTAAAACTAACACACCTCATGCTTTAGACCAACATGTAAACACTTTCTGATTTATTTTCCCGACACATTAACATTTCTGACTGATGAGCTGCTCCACATTCGTGTGATAAAATCCTTGTGTCCCTGGACCACAGCACCACATAACTTTGGTTTGTTTTTTGTAATTTTTTTTTTTTTTTTTTGCTTTTTCTATTGAAGTGCCTTAACTTCAGCCATAGCTCTGCTGGAAAAGCACAGCAGCCTTCGCAGAGCTTCTGTGAGCGTGTTGATGGTATTTGTACTTTCCTTCCCTCCCTGAGTAGTTAGGCTTCTTGCAGTGTTTCACTTGGCACATAAATACTGTATGCAAACGCACGTTACGCACACTCTAGCTTCCGCTCCATCTGCACTCACTAATAGACTTCCACTTATTATTGGCCAATGATATTTCCGTGTTTGAAATTGGGATGGCTGAAGAACTTTTATTTATCGGAATGAGAAGTATCATTTGCATTGAAATATTAGATAATTTGTCTTTAAAATGTACCAGTCTGTGCGCATCTTTCCTCTAACCTACATTAGCTTGCAGACGTGGTCAGTATGAAGTAAGAACAACAATGCTACTGTGTATTAAGAAGTACTCCTGAGTTCTTGTGTTTTATATTGTATCTTAAATGACCCATCCAGGCAAGTGATTGCATTTAAAGTGACTTTTTTTTTTTTCAGTTTTTAACTGGATAAATTCCAGGAAACAGGCATCAAAAAGACAATCCAGTTAAAAGCCGATTATTGTGGACGCTCAGACGTGTTATAATTTAAAGAAGTCTTTGTATTTATTGAGCACAAGTCTATCCCAAAGCTTGTAAGGCTGAGTGGAAAATGGGGGGGGGGGGGGGGGCTCCCTGGGAGTGAAGTGAAAATCTGTACTTTTTTTAAGTAATTTTATGTACTATATTGTACAGTGCCACTGTATGTGTTTGCACTTTTTTTTACGTTTTGTTAAGTTGTGTCCGATGAAAAACAAAAATAAAACTTTTTTTGCATCATCTTTGCAATGAATAGATTTTTGCATGGCTAAATATAGCAGCTAATTCTCATATTGTAAAAGGAGTGGGCATTTTGGTTCTTTGTTATAAACCCCTGAAATAAAAGATTTTAATGCAACAAATAACATAGGTGTCAAAACCATTTGGCCTTTCTTAAGCTTTTATTTGGCCCCAAAGATAATATTTTGAGAGTAAAGTAGGATTAGCTTTTCCTTTTGCTTAAAAAAACTGTGCATACTGTACTTAAATTAAATTTTATGACATATGGGCAACTTTAAAGCTGTGAAAATAATGTTTTCTTTTGTTTTTGGACTCATCGTGTAGTTGAGTTTGACGCCTCATTCTGTGGAAATTAAAGAAATAGTTAAACTAGTTAAGCTCCAAGTCCGAAGCCCTAAAACAGATCTGTCTGCTTTGACTGTCTCTTTTAGTCAGACGGACCAAACTGAAAACATTTTTATTGAATTATTCAAATGAAGTCAGGCTGACATGCTGGAGGAGCCTCCAGATGGGCCAAATCCTACAGGACGACCAGCAGGCAGAGCATCAGCTTCAGTAAGTATACGGTTCTTTTAGAAATTTTGATTTGAATTAAGTGGTTTATTTTTTTTATTTTTTATTTTTTTTAGATATAAAGACTAGATTGTCAATTCTGCTTTTAATTTGAAATGCTAGGTTAGGAAAAAGTTTTTAAGAGGTGATTTCTGAAGTTAAAAGCATTAAAAATGTGCAAAGCATGGTATGTTATACAGGTGTGTTTATGTACATGGGTCAGAGGGAGACTGTTTTTTAAGTTTGTTCACTGCATCAATTACCTGCTGCAGCGCACCTTTGTCTCTTAGTGCCTGTGAGCACTGCTTTACATGACAGCATGTAAATTTTACCGTCCGAGCAGATCTGATGTCTGAAACATTTCCATTTGAGCTCCCAGCAGAGAGCAAACGCTACATCAGAAGGACAGAGGGTGGAAAAAAACAAGGCTCTGTTCTGAGACAGAGATAATAGTTTGGGTACTCTTAGTCACAAGCCTCTTATAAATGGTTTGCTTACTGTTGGAGGCATGAGAGAGAGGGACAGGAAGGTGGGGGGAGGTGGGTTCACAAGCCACAGATGCCTCCCACTGCTGCCGTTCTAACCCATCCACTCCAAAATAATACTTTACACATGCAAAAACTTCCTGTTTGATTAAAGAAAAAAACAGGATGTACAGGTTTTGACAAATGACTCAACAAGTGAATATATTTTGAGTTCTTAAACATTCAGTTATACAAACAGGAAAAGCCTTTCTGCAGACTTTCCGCATACCATAAGGAACCCTCTCCTTTGGGTACCATAATGAAAATTTATGGGCAGGTCAGAGAATAAAGTCATTTTAATTTATGACTTAAAAAAAGTGAAGAGTCTCTGCACTTTGAGTTTAAAATGGCTAAACCAGAAGACAGAACGCACACACTGAAGATGTTCCCCTCACTACAAAACCAGTCGTGTCATGAGAGGAACCTCATTCTAATATTTGATGTGGTAGTAGCTGAGAGTCATTCACAACACTTGTTCTGGGTGAGACATCAGTCACATCAATATAAGATTGTTTCCTAAGCTTAAAACACCTGTAACTCATGTCTTAACATTAACGATCTTAGTCAAAAACTAAGGTGGCAGGATGACATGCATTTCTTATAGGGACACTATAGGCCTTTAATTTATACAGTAAATTTCCTATAAATGTGCAGCCAAGAGCTGTCAATAGAAAGAGAGAGGACAATAATAGGGGTGCAACGATACAAAAAATTTACTATTCGGTTCGGTTTGATACTTTAGTCTCACGGTTCGATATATTTTCGATATAACAAAAGAGAAATGTCAATGCTTTTTTTAACTTGTAATTTATTTAAATTAATTATGAACAGTTGTTTAACCTCAAAATACAGTTTTCAAATTAAATGTTGCTGAAACAGCAAGTTTCTCAGTGGACATGCGCTCAAAAATGCAGCCTAGGTGGAGTAGTCGAACACAGATCCACTGATCCTTCAACACAGAGCATCTTCAGAAGACATGTTGATAAAATAAATGTTAAAAATCTGTATTGTTCGATACAAGTGTGTGTTGAA
>NW_013953700.1:32451-45303 GCF_001266775.1 Austrofundulus limnaeus
TTATAATAACATTAATGTTAAAATTTTACAAAAGAGGGACATCCAAATATTATCTTTCAGCAAATGTTTGTTCAGTTGTTTACTGTCAGCAACTGTGTTATGGTGTATATGCAAATGTTTAACATTTCAAGTTAGTTTATTGTCAAATGTCACAGAGACTATGTCATATATTACAAACAAATTTATTATTAAATGTGTCTTGTAGTACCATGATCTTTTTTTTTGGGTGTGTGTGTGTGTGTGGGGGGGGGGGCAATACTGGTAGTATAAACTAAATAAAAACTAAATAAGACTAGATGTGTGCTCATGACCAGGCCCTGAGTAATTCTGTTGCTTTTCTTCCCAACTGGATTCAAACCTGGTTTCTTGTATTTCAGCCTCCCGCTCTTCTTGCAGAAGCTCAAGAGTCTTTAAAACAAATTTTTCCAATGCCATTGCTTAATATATCTACAAAAATGTAAAGACAAAAATAAAAATTAGTTCCAGAAATAACAATATATGACTTTACTGTATACATTCACAACAGTAGAACTATACAGTGAATCATGAGTCATTTTATTATCAAACACAAAACAAGATACATTTGACTCTTCAGATTTAGTGTAATTCAACTGCATATCCTAAAAGTCTGGGTCTATCTTTGAAATAAAACTGGTTAAAATTAGAAATTATCACAGTAGAATAAATAAAGCTTTAACTTTCAACACCTGAGTGTTTACATTCTCTGTAATGTGAAGTAGAGCTTAAACCCGTGACCCACTGCCCTGCATGTTTTAGTTGATTCCCTGATTCAAATAATTTAATTACCRATTCAGAATGTCACCAGGTTTAGCAGAAGTCTGTCAATCACGCATTAGTTTCATCTGTCAGGATAACATTTTGCTTAAAACATTTCTTAAGTAAAAAACCAAGTGGTAAAAATTTAAATTCTAACTTAATTCGTAGTCCGTGAAGATAATACTCAGAATTAACAGGAGTACATGATCATGTGGAAAAAAACAAGTAGCTCTGAAAGACGTTTAATTGTTTAGACACACCACTATGAATAACTTTGAAGTTCAATGTTGACGCGATAGCTATATTTGAACACAACTCACATAAAAGCTGATAAAGACGCTTACCTGCTGCTGAGTCACCAAGATGTGAAAATATAAGAATAATGTAAGTGTGTTTTGGTCAGTCTGTTTCGTTGTGTTGCTCCATTGTGTCTTCCTTCTTCACGTCTTCAGACTGCCACCTATTGGCTAGGAGGACGCTTTTTTTCCCCCTCATCACAACTTTTATTTTGAAAACCACCCAAACACGGAAGTTGCGTAACTTTGTTGACACTCCTCCAACAACGTTTGGCTAAGTTTTCTAACACGTCTACRGACACTCAAAGCTACGTTGTGCTTCAGTTCTCACACATTTTTTGTTGAATGTATTTTGCAGCATGATTTTAATCTGGACAGGCTGTGATTGTGTCATCGTGTGAACTCAGACCTTCTTGTGTTGGTTTTTAATCCGCCACATCTCTGTCAGTCAGGAAGGAAACGCACACTTACTGCAGGGAGCCAGCAGAGCTTTAGTCGGACAGTTTCTGTTTAGCTGCTCGTCACCGCTGACTTTTTGGAAATGAAAACCGTGTTGTTGTTGCTGCATGCCGTCTCGTCCTGCTGGCTGGTCAGCGCCACTCTTTCAAAAACGGACGCAAAGAAGCCGCATAAAGCWGAATCTGAGGTGAGCACCTCGTCTCTACCTGTGACCTGTCAGTGCACGATGACTGGACTTAACCTGSTGGATTATTGTTTACCTGTGCCTTCCTGTTTAGACCTCTCCAGCTGAGTTATCTGTGCTGGACAGAGGTCTTGTTGTCTCAGATTTGCAATGGAAAGACATAGTGAAGGAGGAGAAGAGATACTGTGCGAACATACAGAAGACATTTGAAGGACCTGTTCTTGGATATATCACCCCAGTGAGTCTGACACACTATTGTCCAGCCTTTATTGAACACAGATTTGAGTGTTTATGKTTCACATCCTCCCTCATGGACCTAAATTAGCAAAATGTAGTGAAAATTWAAAAAAAAGGGTTCACTGTATTTCATCTGATTATGCTTCAGAGCAAGTTAACAAAAGAATATTTTAATAGAATATAAAATGTGGTTGAGATTAAACTAGTAGTGTGCATATTTACCAGGAGCAAATCTAATTACATCCAATTTTTTTTAATTTAGTGTATAATTATTGGAATTTTATTTTTATTTTAATCAAATAATTTACAAACTAAGTTTTTAAGTAGAAATTTGCTACGTTAATCATTTTTAACAATATGACATAAAACTAATGCACTTTTTTTTTTGCATAAAAGCAGGTTCATAACTTAAATCTTTGTCTTGATGCAGTGTTTGGTCTTTTATTTTCCATCCTGCAGTGGAATTCCCACGGATACGATGTTGCCAAGCTGTTCGGCTCCAAACTGACGTCAGTGTCTCCGGTTTGGCTTCAGCTCCGCCGGCGGGCTCCTGAAACCTTCGACGTCAGAGGACTCCACGATCACGACTCTGGTAGATGAGTCACTGCATTGACAGTCAAATCAGAAGTCTCTGGTGTTTTACATGAAGATTTTTATTTATTTATTTATTTATTTATTTTGGTAGGTTGGGTCAAAGCAGTACGCAAGTCAAACAAAAAAGTTCGGATAGGTGAGTAAGATGGTTCGTTAGTGCAGATCGGTGTGAGTAGGTTCATCGCAGACAGTCTCTTATTTTTCTACAATTGTTTGATCCGCAGTGCCTCGCATCCTGTTTGATGGCTGGTCCTATCAGGACTATATGAGCGTGCTGGGGAGTGAAGATGAAATCGAGGAGCTGGCGAGTGAGCTGGTGGATGTTGCGAAGGTAATTTATGTGACGCGTTTACCTGTGAGGCCCTTTTAAATAATTTCTGTGTTTGCTCGATACCTGACGTAAAAGCTGTGGCCTTCCAGACCGAAGGATTCGATGGGTTTACCCTGGAGCTCTGGAGCCAGCTCGGAGGCAACAAGAGAAAGTGAGTTTTTCTGTTGGCAAAATTAATGTTGGAAACTCTGGCTTTTTTATCAATTCAGTTAAAAAACAATAAATGAACACATATATATTTCCCCCCACATATAGGGAGCTGGTTCATTTGGTGAAACACATATGTGAGACATTAAAG
Organism: Austrofundulus limnaeus; assembly: GCF_001266775.1. NCBI lineage: Eukaryota > Metazoa > Chordata > Actinopteri > Cyprinodontiformes > Rivulidae > Austrofundulus > Austrofundulus limnaeus. The sequence continues at coordinate 35,628 of NW_013953700.1, forward strand.
GCTAAAAAGTTAGACTGCGTTCTCGTTATTCCCCCATCTGTGACGAGGTGAATGAAGTTATTCCACATTTAGCAACTATTTCAGTAGAAATTCCCACTGATTGATGCTTAAATATTTATCCTTTTTACATCAGTACGGGACAGCCGGGGATGTTTGGCAGGGAGGAGTTTGAGGAGCTGGCTCCATTTGTTGATGGATTCAGCCTTATGACATACGACTACTCCAGCGGTCCCAGGTGGGCAACAAAGACTCAAAGTTCAGACAGAAGTTGTTGACCCACAGCAAGAAAATATAAATCAAACATGTCTTTTTTTCTTTTTGTTCAAACAGGCCAGGACCGAGCGCCCCCCTCCCCTGGGTCAGAGAATGTGTTCTCCAGCTGGCTCCTAAAACTCAGTGGAGGGAAAAGATCCTGCTTGGACTCAATTTGTATGGCCTTGATTTCTCAAGCCATGGAACTGAGCCAATCCTGGGGGGAAGGTGAGACAAAACTGCTAGAAAATAATTGATTTGAGGAACGAGTGGCGCGTAAGATCAACGGATCAATCAGTACAGGTTCTGCAGTACCGTGGACCCTGTTCTGGTCTGTTGTGGTGAAGAGGGAGCTGAGCTGTTTGTTCCTACCCTCACCTGTGGTCATGAACTCTGAGGTACCCCCTGAACATGACTCCCTGCTCAAACTGCTGCCCCCGTGACCCACCTCTGGAACAGATAATGGCTGGAATTCATACCTTTTTAGTTTCTTTTGAGTTTTCAGTCAGGAGTTAATTCATGCTGAATTACGGAGCGAAATTATGTCTCCAAGGTTTCCTGATTTATCATTCTGTATACAACAAATACAGATACAACAGGTAAAATAAGTATTGAACACGTCACCATTTTTCTCAGTAAATATATTACTAGAGGTGCTAATGACATGAAATTTTCACCAGATGTCGGTAACAACCCAAGTGATCCATACATACAAAGAAATCAAACCATAAATGTCCAGAAATGAAGTTATTTGTAATAATGTGGAATGGCACAGGGAAAAAAGTATTGAACACATGAAGAAAGGGAGGTGTAAAAAGGCATGGAAAGCCAAGACACCAGCTGAACTCTCTCAGTAATTAGAAAGCAAGCCTGCCCCTTGTCAGTGCAAGTTAATATCAGCTGGTTCAGTCCCAAATGATGGCCAGGTATCACACAAGAACCATCTGATGATGGGTAAAAGTAAAGAGCTCTCTCAAGACCTTCACAACCTTATTGTTGCAAAGCATAATGATGACATCGGTTACAGAAGAATGTCTAAACTTCTGAAGGTTCCAGTGAGCACTGTTGGGGCCATAATTCAGAAGTGGAAAGAACATTATTTCACCATAAACCGACCACGACCAGGTGCTCCTCACAAGATTTCTGACAGAGGAGTGAAAAGAATTATCAGAAGAGTTGTCCAAGAGCCAAGGACCACTTGTGGAGAGCTTCAGAAAGACCTGGAATTAGCAGGTACGTTTGTTTCAAAGAAAACAATAAGTAATGCACTGAACCACCATGGCCTGTATGCACGCTCACCACGCAAGACTCCACTGCTGAAGAAACAGCATGTTGAAGCTCCTTTAAAGTTTGCTGCACAACATTTAAACAAGCCTGTGTAATACTGGGTGAATATAGTCTGGTCAGATGAGACCAACATTGAACTGTTTGGATGCCAGAATACACATCATGTTTGGAGGTCAAATGGCACTGCACATCAGCCCAAAAACACCATYCCAACAGTGAAGTTTGGAGGTGGGAACATCATGGTGTGGGGCTGTTTTTCAGCATATGGTACTGGCAAACTTCAAATAATTGAAGGAAGGATGAATTGAAAAATGTACAGAGACATTTTTGATAAAAATCTGCTTCCATCTACCAGGATGATGAAGATGAAACGTGGCTGGACATTTCAGCAAGACAATGAGCCCAAACACAAAGCCAAGGAAACTCTCAGTTGGTTTCAGAGAAAGAAACTAAAGCTGCTGGAATGGCCCAGCCAATCACCTGACCTGAATCCAACAGAAAATCTATGGAAAGAACTAAAGATCAGAGTTCATAGAAGAGGTCCACGAAACCTTCAAGATTTGAAGACTGTTTGTGGAAGAATGGTCCAAAATCACACCTGAGCAATGCATGCCACTAGTTTCTCCATACAGGAGGCGTCTTGAAGCTGTCATTGACAACAAAGGCTTTTGTACAAAGTATTAGATAAATTTCAGTAAGTGTGTTCAATACTTTTTCCCTGTGCCATTCCACATTATTACAAATAACTTCATTTCTGGACATTTATGGTTTGATTTCTTTGTATGTATGGATCACTTGGGTTGTTACCAACATCTGGTGAAAATTTCATGTCATTAGKACCTCTAGTAATATATTTACTGAGAAAAATGGTGARGTGTTCAARACTTATTTTACCCGCTGTATGCAGAAATGTCAGACTTGTATGATCATTTTGCAACACTTCCTTTTGTAGAGATGCTTGGCGATAATCTTTTGCATCTCATATAGCTGTATTGAGTTGTTTAAAACAGTAGTGTGTACAACCAGTGAGCATTAATTTGTCACATTGTGGAGTTACATTGAAGCAAAAATCTGAATAAGTTCTTAAGTCTTTTTGCTCCACTTTTTTCCTATCAAAACCTGGTGCCAAAAAACACTATCAAGATTCAACTGCGTTGAGCTAAATGCAGTTAATCCTCGTTATATCCATGAATTCGCCTCAAAATCAGATGAAGTAAAAAGAAATGTCCGTAAAAAGTGTTAATTTAAACGTTCAACTCAAAGTATTTATGTGTAACTAATATAAATCACGACCAGATGCACAACAAAAGTCAAAATGTGGTTATAATAAAGAATGAACACAGATTTTACTGAGACAGMGTATTTTAATGTTCTCTATTTGTGGTTTCCTGAAGGTACGTAGAGATTTTGCGAGAAAACAGGCCCAAAATCCTCTGGGATGAATATTCTGCAGAGCATTACTTCAGCTATAAAAGGTACAGATTAAGACTAAATAAATGTTAAAATATGGTTTAAATATGCTTGATTCTGAAACCTTTTTATATAAATGACTTTATCCTTCTTTCMTGTCAGAAACAATGCAGTCAAGCATGTGGTGTACTATCCATCGCTGAAGGTAAAAACACATTTAAAATAAACTTTAAACACTATTGATTTATCTACACTATCATGATAATAATTATTATTTTTATCATTACAGTCGATCTACGCAAGAATCTCTTTGGCCACAGAACTGGGAACTGGACTTTCCTTATGGGAACTGGGACAAGGACTGGATTATTTCTATGATCTCCTATAAGTGTGGAACTTCTTGGTAAAAGCAGCACATTGATTCATCTTGATTCAGGTTTTTTTGTCTTTAAACTGAAACAATCTTTGTAATGAAGCAGGGACAAAGTTTGGTTAATATTTAACTTGTTTGAGAGTCATGAATGTGTTGATAAATCTCGTCAGGGTGACTGAAATAAGCACTTGTTCAAAAAAAGGTACTTAAAGCAAAAGCAGGTCCTTCAGTTTGGTTTATTTTTTTAAGCTGAGCTTGTGATTTGTACAAATTGAAGTGTAGTAGCACATCTACATTCAACACAAAAAGTCAAATAAAAGGGGTTGGTTTGTGTTCGGTGGTAGGCTGAAGTTAGAAATCCCCTCTGTTTTTTTGGATCCACGTCTTTGCTGGAACAAAAACAACTAATTCTTCAATAATGCTTCATTACATATCAATACAGATTGTGTGCCTTTTTATTCAATTTATGACGATGATAAAAATAATTGAGACATTCACAGCATTGCCAAACATCTGACGAATTACCATTTGATTATGATTTCTTCTGAATAAATGTTTACATGAATTAAAGTCAGAACATTTATTTGGCATTACAAAGCAGGACCAGATTATTCACTGCGAGTGACGTTGACTGTATATTCTGTCCGGTTATTAGGTGTCTGTCGATGACTACATGAACGGCATCTTCTTCACTTGCTGAAAAGCAAATACAAACGTTAGCTGGTCTGAGAGACYACCATTAATTGTGTGTTTTCATGTGCAGTGGGTTAGCTCACCTGTGTACGATCCACCGCTGTCTTTTYCAAAATCTTCAACAATCAGGGGCAGGTTTGCAAAGTCGGGCTTCCGCACCAGTTCGAACACTGATGGCTTTTGAGGAAAAACGGTTACAGTTGATGAGTAAAGTGAAAGCATACCCGCTGCCCYGATAAACCTCTTAAGGCACATTTACTAACCCCGGTTAAGCTGTAACCACTGAAAATCCACCTCTGCCCTTCTGTGGCACAACACAGTCCTGACACGCCCTGACCCACGGCACAGACCGGCTCTGCAAAGTATGATGAAAGGAAAAACAGTATTCATTACTTATGTAGTTACCAAAAAAAAAGGTTTTAAAATGTCTTAAACTCACTTTGCTGAGAGATAAAGTGTGTAAGGATGCGGTGCAGAGAGCCGCTGTGGGCCAGATCGTGGAACGCCCCGGGGCAGTCTGGGATGAGCAGTGCCTGATATCTGGCTCCTTTAAAAAAAGATTATGAAGGTGCTTCTGAGCAAAGTGCAACAACAGCAGCAAAGGAAATAACTTAATGATGAAACAAATGTTCTCACCATCTATAGACTCAAGTTTAGCAGGTGTTGCGTAAGATTTGATGTTGAAGTCCTGCACCCATCGAGCAGTGCTTTCATCCACTCCAACAAAGTCTATCGTCTTTCCCTGCAGTTCAAAACACACTCAGAACAAATCCAGAAACATTCAGAGGTACTGAAGTCACACGGTGCAACTGCACCAGGATACGCAACATAAAGTTGAACTAATTTCAAAAATAGGTATGTATTTTCCATGGACATAGTTCAGTTTGATACCATAGTAAAGTAACTGTTCCCTTCATTTGTTGCAAACAATGTACATAAAAGGTCAAATTGTCATTTACTGTAAATGTCTTGATTAGGAATATTTTAAAAAGATAAAACTTGTGTCCCCCAATATCTGATTTTGTTTAATGTTTTCTCATGACCATTTCTGATCGTCTTCTTGAATGTTGAACCAAAAAGACGATGATAATGAATCAAAGGTTGGTATAATGCAGTGAATGTTTGGATGCCAATAATAAAGTATCACACCCCAGTGGTACTAGTGTCAAAAACCGCAGAGCTCATTTTGATCACACAGGAAATTGTTAAAGGAAAGTACGTAAGTACATGATAAGAATCAGCACTTAGATGTGGCAGTATGTTTCCACATTAGAAATGAGATGTGCTTGTACATAGATGAGTAAAAAGGGATAGTTAAAATATAATTTCATGGCTGAAAGCTGGATCTCAGTACAAATGTATTAAAATACACATCAGTTTGTTGGTAAATTAGGCTAGGATTTTGAAGCAGATGCATTTGATTTTCAAATGTGTAATTTAATAAAACAAAAACATCTAGGACATTAATTCCGCCTTTTTAAGTGTCTCAAATAAAAAAAATTTTGACAGCATAAATAGGACAAACCTTTCAGTCAGTAAGAATCTAATTATTCAAGAAATATTTAAGACTGGAATATTACACAAGTCTCATGAAAAAAGGTCTTCAGCAAAAAATAATTCACATTTATGTTTAATGTGAAGCCATTTGTAATTTTTTCTTAATAAAGGCTGTATAAAAAAAAACAAATCCTACATAAATGTCTTTTTTGAGCCGCTACGTAAAAGCGTAATGACGTCAAGCAGATCGGTCATTTTCTGTTGTGCTTTTTAAGATAAAAACTCTTACCCCCGGCGTGGCCACCTGCAGATTAAACGCTGTGCTACAAAGACTGAAGCACTGAAGGAAAGATTTGGCTGACACCCCTGATGAATAAAAACAACAACGATTGACAAACTATTTGACGGCAATAGCAATGATGACACACAAAAAACAGCTTATTTGAATAAATATCTCTTTTAATTTGAGATATATTTGACTCACCTTGAGGAGAAGCGCTTGCCACTATTAAACAAGTTGGTTTCGCAGACATGCTAAAATGTTTAGCTTAATGTGAATGAAAAGCTACAAAAAAAAAACGACGCTAGGTGGAAGTACTGTCAGCTGATAACAACATCCGCTTTGATATTTTCAAAATAAAAGTTCAAAACTAAAAGCACATTTCTGAGACCTTTTGCATTTCTGCAAACAGCGTAAAACAATTTATTGTTGACCAAGTAAATACATTTTTTGCTTTAAAAAGTTATATTTTAAAACCTTTTTAAACAAAATTCAGATTTCTTAGCCTTTTAAAAGTCTTTGATCTGTTTTCTTTGTTTTAAAATGATACATGAGTGGAATTATCTGTGAAGAAAGGATTAGTGCTGTCCTGCAGCTTTATGGTCTCTTTAGTGTTTGTAATTTTAAGACYTTTTATGTTTTATTATTTGGAAACAGCTGTACAGAACAATAGGCAAGAGATGAGATTTATAAACTTCAAAGAAAAGACTGGAAAGTTGGCAACCTCACATTAACAATGTTTTAAAATTAATACGGATCTTCTTTCAGGTTTCGATAAAGGCAGCAAGTGAACATCATCCCCACGAGCTGAAAGATAACAAAGAACTTGTTGGTTCCTCTTGTTGGAAATTGATGATCATATTCTTCTGCATTTTGCTCAGTGTTTAAATATTTACCTGTAGAAATGCAATCCCAACACCCACCGCACCAAGGATATATAACTGACTCTGGATGAAGACCTCTAATTTCATGATGCATCCTCCCTGGGGGGTTAAAATGTTGAATTGAATAAAAAAATCAGCTTACAGAATTGATGAAGACCTGTTTTTACCTCCACTTTGTAGATGTTGGATGGATGGTCCCTGCGGCCGCAGAGCTCACTGGGAGTTTTGCAGCAACTATCAGGAACGAGACGCTTATTMTCTGCTTTCTGGATCCACACACTGTCTGTCCAGTCGGAGTAGTTGTGACTACCACAGCACTTAAACTGCAGGGGGGAAAGAAGCAAATTAATGAAAATCTGAGTTTCATTAAGATCTTTTTTTTCTGCAATCATGACAGAATCAAACATCCCCCTCGCTTTGCACCTCCTGCTGTAGCTTGTCAACAGCCTGTGTGATGCTCTCCTCTCCTGGCTGATGGTATTTCTGCTGCATAGTGTCCTTTAGATTCTGTCTGAGCTCCTCGTCCAGCTGTGAAGAAGGAGAAGCATTTAAATGGAGGGGAAAAAAACAAAATCATCAGACACTACTCCTCCCATTATTAAAAATAGCCTCTCTGGTCAAGTTTCTTTCCTCCCTTGTAACATTCCTGTCTACCTGAGCATCTGCCCACACATAACTGAAAACATAATCCCACAGATTCTCTGACCTCAGTCCATGATTCACCAGAGCAGGTTTATAGTTTAACAGAGAGTGCAGAGCAAACTGGAGAGGTTCAAAATGAGCAATTTCACATTATTGTTAGAAGTGCCCCAAGCTTCACTGAAGTGCTACAGCTAGATGCCACTTCTTGTAAATAACAATTGATTTCTATTTTAACAACTGACTAATGTGATATTCACTATAAAGGTTTTGCAAAATAGTGTTTGCCTGAACTACTTTGTGACACATTTGAGATTCAACTTTGGTGTTGGCCTCAATCCTGTCAGCATAAAACTTTATTTCTTGAAACTGAGCTCATGCAAAGAGCCAAGTGTCATATTATTTGTTCCACAGAACCAACTTTTAAAAAAGGTTTGAATACAAAAACTGTTGAAGAAACTGATTCAAAAGAGGAACARGCATCATAAAATTACCTGCTGGCAGAAAGGGAAACACTGGAGCGAGAACAAGGAGGAAGAAAAAGAGTTGTGAGAAGAATGGAAAAGAACAAATGGAAGGCATGCAGAGAGCAAATCACACAAAAAAAGGCAGCAACTCAGGCACTTTTGGGTGTTAAATTTGTGAATATAAAAGGCAGAAATTAAGGAATTAATCAGGTTTGAAATCACATGAAGTAGAAGGATACACACTTTGCTGCCSTGACATTTAAAAACACAAAACTCATTTGTGTCAAAAATAATGACAGATTAATCTAACAGAAGTTAAAACAGGAGACAAGGCACCTCACCTGTTGATAGTTTATGTAAGCCAGGACTCCYGCAATGATTTCTAACAGGAAAATACACAGCAACAAAACCAAATACTGCAAAGAAATAAAACAATTTAAAAATATGAATAAACTCAAATTGAAAATAAAACAAACATTCAACCATCTTTAGTTTATGCAATCATGTGCAAAAGTGTGAACGAAACTTTATGAAACTGAAAAGTGAGACTGGTGAATAAATGGTGAAACAGTGGAAAAGGAATGTGTTTTTTTTATGTGGGAGGATATAAAAATAGACATGATGTCAGAGTTTGTGCAGCTCCACTGTTGAACTGTGTCATCTCACTGCACGTGTCTGCCTGAGTCTGAGAAGCCGCCCATGATGCCCCTCATTCCTGCGGCATGAGTCGCACTCTAAATGTGAACCCCTTAAAGATAAACTCTGCGTGTGTCTCTGTCAAATCTGACAGCYTAGACAGCCTGACATATGGAGCTGCACTGAATGGATGCAGACCAGAGGGTCAGCAGGGATTCACTTTCAACACACAGCTCAGACTGGTAAACATGTCTTACTTTCTGAATGGACWTATCAAAATAAAAGTAAAACAAAGCAATAAATAATACAAAAGTATGTTTTTTTCTTGTCTTTGTTGTGTGTTTTTAAGACTGACCCCCCCTTACCACAATTAAAAGACTTCTCATCTCCTTTAAAGTGGCACAGCATCCGATGATCCCGGTCACGATCACGACCACTCCAGCGACRATCAGGATGTAAGCAGAGGCTGAGTAGAAGTTGGAGTTTAACAAACTGATGTAGTCACTCTTTTCCACCAGAGTCCACACGCCCACTGCCAGCACGACCCCTCCTGCCAGCTTCCACAGCATACCACCATCATCAGCACAATTCAGACCAGATGCTCAGATCAAGAATGCAGCAGATAACTCAAAACAGTTCAGACATTGTTCCTAAAAAATACGATCAGAATGCAAACGAGACAACACCTTATTGATTTACTGTGACCCCCATCAGGCATGCAGCTTAATAGTGTTGGAGTCAGCTGCATTTAATACAAATATGTTGATCTTTTCATGCTTAAAATCTAAAATGAAACTTAACTGAGGAAAAAAAATAGCTGTTGCAACTTTTGCAARCAAGTGACTGTGTTGCAATACATTGTTTATTATTTATATTGCACATCTTTTCAAGCAGTATTTAGTACATTTGTTTAAAAAAAAAGTTCACTTTTTGCTTCTATTTTGGAAAATTCTTTATGTGGACTCACCCAGAATAAAATATTGAAGACAAAAAGTAGATATTTCAGACAAATTACCCCGCATGACTCTGTTTTTGTGCCGCGAGCTTCCATTCTGGACAAGAAAAAAGACAAACGAGAGGTCTAAACACTGCTGCACAGACACACAAAACATTAAGGAATGAGCTCATGTGTCAAACTCAAGGCCTGACAGCTTCTAAGAAGAATTGTCTTAAAATAAGCACATACTGCTTTAGAGCCACAGTTGACTGTAAACTACATTACCCATAATGCATGTCAATTATTCTACCAGAAAAATGC
>NW_013953700.1:46303-55045 GCF_001266775.1 Austrofundulus limnaeus
CATACACATACACATACACATACACATTAAATATACATAATGCTGCATTTTCGCCGGCTGTTCTTGTTGCGGCCCAGTTGTACTAGGAAGCGGGATTTTCCCACTTACAAGTTGTAAATTTAAACTGGAACAGCCACTCCAGAGGGAATTCCCTGTTGGAAAGTGGGAGAGTTCAGAATTGAAGATGGCAGKTACTCACCACAACTCAACTCTCTTGCTTTAGACTTTTAATTSTATTTCTGTATTATTTATTTCACATTTAGTCAGTCATACACTTTTCACTGTTCATAAGAGGACATGTTAAAATGCTGTTTCTATGCAGGAAATACCACMTAGAGCTCAGTCGTTTGTTGGTAGAGCTCAGCTGTAGCAAAGAGATAAGYAGCGTGGTGTTTTGTGTTTAGTTGATAAACACGAAACATCAAAGTTAATTACAGCTCTGGACCACCATAACGCTRATGTGGCCCTCAGTGAAAATGAGTTTGACACCGCTGGTTTAGAGGATTTGGAGAATTAAAACTTTAAAATCCGGGTCATACTTTCTGAGATTGTTCTGTCACAGGAGATAACATTATTATCACACYTTTTTAAAAAATTATTATTATCTAATTATTTCTGCCTAATGTCAAGGTAAAGCCTCACATATGAGCACTGTATCAGATTAAGAGTAGTTAACTGCAGCTTTCCTCTTTTCAGTCTGCATTAGTTCCACCTTTGGTGTAATAAGGTGATCCTGTGGATGGAGCTCAGCTGCTGAATATAAATGAGCTTTTCTTTAAAAAAAAAACTTAATCTTTGTTTATTCTCTGGCCTTTATTTAAAACTGGAAACAAGTTGGTGTAACTGTGGCAACACAAGGAGCCCAGGYATGAAATCAAATATGTTGTGGGGAAAACACACTTAACGACTTGTGTCACATGTCAGCCAGCACACGGATGTATGTTCCCCATCTCAGTAACTTACACTGATCCTGAAGTTTGCTTTTATCTTAAACTGAACTTTTTTTAAGAAGAAAAAAAAACACAATCTGAGCAAAACAGTGAGGTTGTGCTTTTAGATAACTTTCCTCTGTCTCTAATTAAAAACAAGTTAAAACAGAAGAAATCGACAACAGACATTTAATGTAAAGTTTACAATAAAACTTTTAAGATATAAACTAAACTTTAAGTGCTAATGTTGCTGGAAAAACAACAACACCAACGCTCACATAGTTATTTTTTACCTCATAGTGTCATGGAAATCACTGCTCTCCCTGTTTTATTGAGACCAAAATAATCCTACCTGATTTTAGATYATGGACCTCAGAGCGTCTTTGCAGATCCCGCTGACCCCTCGGTCACTGTGTTGCTGGTGCTGAAGGTGAACCGAATACAGTGTGAAGTTTTCAGCTGACGCTCAGAGCCAAGAGCCTCCCACACAAGAGCGTCTGAGCGTCTGTCCTCTTTTGGCTCCACAGGCAGCACGTCCCCCTCACACAACAAGCTGCAGGGAGTAACTTGTCTGCCCCCATCTGGTTTTCTATTCACACAGGTTCTTGTTGAATCAAGCCCCAACAAAAGGAGTTATCAAAATATATTAAAATTTTATTATTAAGACAACAATATAAAGAAGACAAATGATACAGATGTTATTCAGTAAACTTGTTCACAGAGAAATGTCCTTGTTTCATGTTAAACTGAATGCCCCGGGGGACATAATAATCCTTTGTTGGTGTGGGATGGCGCTGAACCAAAGCCGGGGAGTAAATATTCTCTCCAGAAGCTTGAACGCTACTTTTTACCTCAAGTACAGCAACGTCTCTCAGCAGTGACCTCGGACAGTAAAAAAGCATCTTCACACTGTTGATCATGCCTGGTAATCAACATCCTAAAATGAATGAAATAAAAGAAACATTTTAAATTTGAAATTTTGTAAAACCACAACATTTAAGAGCACAGTTTGCATTTGAGATATCTGGTTTTGGTGCAATGTAACAAAAAAACTGCCCTCGTTGCAACATTTTAACCAGATTTGTATCAAAATAAGTGAATTTGTTTTCAATTACGACTTACTACTAATTCAGAGCAATTTGGGTTATTACCAGCTGATCTAAGAACAAGTTAAATGTATTTTATTTAGCCAGAGTGTTATTGGAAGCATTAATATCTGAGAAATAAAGCTGTTTCCAGAGATGTCAGGTAACAAAGTACAAATATTCATTACATTACTTAAGCAAAATTGTGGTTATTTTGGTTACTTCTGCTCCTTATATTTTCATGCAATTATCTGTACTTTCTACTCCTTAGATGCAAAAAAGAGTCTCATTAGCCCTATTATATTTCAACTTGTTGCTAAAAAATGTACCAAATAAACCTGTCCAGATACAACTCCCAGATAGAGTGAATTTAATTGAAGTTGAATGAGAAGTATAAATATACACTATTCTAATACCTTATTAGTTTGTTAGCGATCCATCTCAACTGTATGACACAAATCATGTCACGCTCAGCAGGACATATCAGACGTATGTAGCCTGAAGATGATTGTTGCAGAGATACGTATATAGGCAGCTGAAACAGGTAGCCTAGTGCAACCCAAATTTATCACTAATATTTTAATATAATATTATAGTCATTATATCGGTTTTACCTCAGGCTGTTGCATATTTTGGTTGCTCTTAATTCTATAAAACTGTATTGTTTTTCAGATGGCAGGAGGTTAAACAGCTTGTGTGCTGGAAGAAATGGATCTCTAACAACACTGAGGGCCTTTTTCTTGCAGCTGTTCAGGACACTCCCCATATGTGCCTCAGTAAAATATGGTGAAGATGAAGGAGTTGGTGGGGGATTTCTAAAAAAAAAAAACAACAAATCAGCTCTTTCATTTTAAGGACCTTTAGAAACATTTTGTTTCCAAACCATCTCACTGGCTGTTCCCCCTGCTGCTCTGTACGATGCTTCATCATCCCAACACTCATGATGTTACATCATCAGCAAACTTATTTAGTTGACTTGCGCTGAATTTAGAAGCACAGTCATATCTGGAGAGTAAAATACAGAGGACCGAGTACACATCCCTGAATTGCATCTGTGCTAAGTATGATGGCCTGTGACACCTTTCTGACAAGAAGGCTAAAATTCAAGAAATATTTTAAGCAAAATGGGTTTGTTCCACAAAGTATCACAAAAATATCAAACCACTGTTGAGGCTTTTTATTGTCAATGTGAATTTATTTGAAGAGTCTTAAACTCAGAATTGGTGTTGCGTTTCTCATGAAAGAATAAAACCAACTTAATACTGAGTGAGAGGCTCTCTGGTTGAATTTATTGAAGTGAAAAACCAAATTCTGTGAATAGGATCATGTAGGATCTGGACAATCAGTAAAAATAAAAGTCCTACCCGGCCAGGTGCTCTATCAGATTTTCCATGTTCTCTCCTGTCTTGGCACTACACTCATAAAACAAAGCCTGGTATTGCTGTACAAGCCAACAAGAAAAATGTATTATTTATTATTATTATTTTTGTTTATTGGCTTTGAGTGAATCACTGCAGAAAATTTTTTGAATATGCAAATGAACTTCACCTCCGCCAGATTCTGACCCTCTGCTGTCGTCACTTTCCGGCTGTGATTGGCTAGGTCCAGCTTATTCCCAACCAGCATCAGCACAGTCCCTTCACACATCTTCTCCTAGGACAGACACACAGCAGTTTATAGTACACACGTTTTACTGTAGACACAGCAACAGAGACACATACTATTATGATGTCTGCCATTTGTGTGTAAAAAAAATTGAATAAATAAATCTGATTTTTACTTTAAAATTAAATCCTTATGTGTTTAGTGGGATGTCTACTGTGAATTTTCCTGTCATCTGCTTGTTTATTCAAATCCCCAGTTTTGCATGATACCTTGACAGAGTCCATCCATCCTCTCACTGCAGTGAATGAGGCAGAGTGAGTGATGTCATACACAGCGAGGACACCGTCAGCCTTTCGGTAGTACTGCTCAGTGATACTGCGATATCTATAACAGCATTTCATATATTCACCATGAAAAGTGTATTTGAGCTTTATGGGGAAAAAAAAACAACAAAGAGATTTCTGAGCTTAAAGTCTGACCTCTCCTGCCCTGCAGTGTCCCAGAGCTGCAACGTGACAGTGGTGGAGTTCAAAATTAAAGTCTTCATTTGAAAATCTACACCTAAAATACAAAAATTGCATTCAGTTTATATTTTGCTTCATAAAGTACTCTCCAAAAGGACAAATAGACTTATTCAATGCTCTTATTTTTTCAGCACAGCTTTGCAGTCATTAGTTTCACATAGCATGTAGTTTTGTTCAGAACTGAACAGTTCTGAAGCAAAGAATGCAAATGAAGTCTTCAGTCCAAGCTTTTTATAGGCATTTTGAAGACAGTTCCACAGTAGTTTTGGATTTAATGATCACATGGATCTGATCTTGTAAACTAATCCCAAAACCTGGAGTTAGGTGGTTCAGTGAAGGTATACAAAGTCCATCAATCTGGCATATACCTCCAGTTGTCATAGGGCAAGGGGTGGGGTGCACTCTGGATAGGCCACCAGTCCAACACACAGTCTACTCACTTGTTTCTCATTAAATAATATATACTGCCTTCCAAGTGTTAGAAGGCTAAGATGCAGCTATTTCTGCTTGTAGAAATATTCCTGAAGGCCTCGACTACAAAAGTCAAGTGAGTTTTAGTCACTGATGTCAAGTAGCAGAAAATTTGTGAGACTGGGTAAATATAACAGTCTTAACACTGACATTTCCTGTCCTTGATTCACATGTTAAAGTTTGCTGATGATTCTGTCATCCTGTCAGCAGTGGGCCAGTGATCAGGGACTTCTGAATTTAGTGAGTCTTACTTTTTAAAGTTGAATGTCTCAAAGACAAAGGAGAAGGTCATTGATTTTAGAAGAGACTCTTCAGTTGCCACTCCTGTGGGTATTAATGGTGAAGCTGCTGAGATAGCGCATGGATATAATATATATCTGGGAACTGTTTTTGATGACAAACTGACTTTTGACATGCTTGTAAGAAGGCCCATCAGAGAATGTACTTTTATCTGAAGTTTTGTGGTTTTAATGTGGATTCTATTGTAAGAGAATGTTTTATTCATGTTTTATTGAGTCTCTTTTAACTTTTAGCTTAATCTGCTTGTTTGGAATGTGTGAGGACAGAAATAAACTCTTGGGGATTGTCAGGATGTGCAGCAGAATTGCCCTACCAGACCTCACTGCTCTACACAAGGTGAGGTCAGTGAAAAAGGCCAGACTGATCCTGGCAGACCATGATCTACTCCTAATCTTGACACAGGTATCTGTTGCCCAGATGTAGGCCTAATAGGCTGCAGTAATCAGACTTCTCAAAAAACACTGATTTTTTTATTTATTTAATGGTTTTCATGTCTTGTGTAGTGTGAATGTTTTGATGTCTACAGACATCAAACTTTGTGGGGCGGTTCAGAATGTAAACAAATAAGCTGAGATCCTTTTGAACCGTGCCACTCCGTGATCAGAGTTCTGGGACGGTGAAAACTGCTGTTTAATCTTTAAATCAGGTGGATGTGATCTTTTAAAGTCTGAGCACATCTGTCCAGAACTAATTGCCAAATTCTAATTCCACATGCAGTGATGAGGATGTCCAGGCTTGTGTCGTCTGATAATAAGGAGAAGCTTACCAACAGTAGAACTCATGTTCCTGTAGAAGTGTCCCGTGCAGCAGTGCCGGATGAAGGAGCTCTTACCCACCCCTGAGTTACCCAGAAATACCACCTTAAACACTTGCTGACGACTCACAGCTTTGCCCTAAAATTAAAATAAAAGTGGACCAAACTCAGCTTTTTTTTTTTTTTTTGCTTCATCTGACATTTCAGTGTTTATTTTACGTCTGTGTTTTTTGTTTAGACTCAACTTTGCCCTTTCTTTACCTGAGTGTGTACCTGCTCAACACTTTCATCTACACCTGACGGGTGGAGGGTCTTGGAGGCAACTGTAACCTCTGTCTGATTGGTCAGCTCCAACTCATCTGCACAGCCTGGCTGTCTTTAGAAGCGACAAATATATACATTTAAAAAAATGGGTTATTTTACGTCTCCTTACTGCAAAAATGACAAAAGTGTTCAATTAATGGTACAAACCTTTCCACTGGCTCATCCTGCTGAAAGTAGCTACCTATGATTGAGCCTTTCTTCTGCAAAGTCTTTGTGACTTCTGAGTTCTGAAGTGTTAAGTGGAGAGTGAGGTAAAAGAAACAAGTACAGTTAAAATATTATAATAAGTAAAATAAGGAGTATTTTAAACAAAGCTGCACTATGGTGCAAATTTAAATCAGTATTGTAGTTTCTGGTTAGTGCACATTTAACACACAAAATACAAGTCTTCATGTGACTTTTATTCTATTGCAGCATCAAAGTGTCTTCAGCAATAAACTTATTTCTTCAAAAGATGAAAAAAACAATAAATACACAATAGATGTTATGTTACAGGGGAAATGAATGTGTAACTTTGTCAAATTTACAGAAAGAAAGTGAGAGTTTAAAATACAAAATATCTACAGTGAGCATCTTTGGCAAAAATACAKTTTATTTTCTCTCCGAGTATAGATGAGATTCAGGAAATCCTACAGAACTTAACAGAAAAGCTGGTTTAATTCACCTATAAAAAGTGTGACCAATAAACAATTTTCTTTTTTTTTTCTTCCTTTAAGTTGACGCAGCACACAATAAATGTCTGTTCAGCACAATCCACAACTTCACAGACATTTGAAGAGAAAAAACAACAACACAGCAACCTTAGAAATAATTAACCAAATAACAGCTGCCCGTGATATTAATCAACGTCCAGAGGAAGGAGGAAAGCCTGACGTTTAGTTTATGTTGGGTAGAGCTGCTGCGTCCAGGACGTGCGGGGCTCTTCGTAACAGTAACAKGGTGACGGCGGAGGGGAAAGGACAGTGTGTCTGTGACTAACCCTCTGATGTGCTTGTTGGACGTCTCTCTCGTCCCGCATCTTTCTGTTCATGTCCCTGACACAACAAGASAAATGAGTTTAGACACGACCTCAGAGAAACTCACTATATTATAAAGAAATAATAATTTGGTATGTCCGTGTGGTCATTTAGAAAAAAAAAAAGTTCCTATCCTCAAATTAGACCTGAAACCTCAAACATTCAGTGTTGAATCAGCTGATTGTGAAACAATGTGTGGCTTAAACGTGCAATTCGATGGTGAACAATAAAMAAGATGGCTGCCACAGCTAATTACCAATAATAATTTGTTTTAGAAACGAGTTTAGCTATTTTTTTGTTGGTTTTTGTCGGATAACTCGAACGATTTGTCGATTTTCTATGACAGAAAACCTTGTATCGAGGTGCTTCTTTTGGAGAGAAAAATAAAGTTTATTGTAACCATTTTATTTTTAAACACAATCAGAATTTGCAGGGGAAATGTATGCTATTAACAACAATTTGTTGCGTTTGAGTGTGTTTCTGTGTGTTGAGACAAGAGACACCTTCTTTCATTTAAAATCTGTCATAAAATGTATCAGTAGAATAACTCGTTGAAAACAAAGCAGTTTCAACATACCTTAATATCTCCAGTTGTCTCATGAGACTCTCCTTCTCTTTCTTGATATTTCTTGACACCACCATCACATTCCTACAATAAGTCAATAAAAACAAAGTTGTTATTCTCTGCAGTGTGTCCCTGGATAACATGAATGTGTTAAAACTTAGGTTGAAATTTTTAAACCAGGTGCAATGTTCTTCTCTTTCAATTAAAACAAGACAAAATTCAAGTCTTGCATTCCTTAAAGAAGTTCATACAACCTGTCACCTTTCACACCACAGTTTTAGACTGAAATTATTTTGTAATGAGATATCGGAATTGCAGCCATTTTGGTCAAACTTTGAAACAATWTTCAATTTGATGCAATATCACAAKACGTCACACTTGACTCTCAGCTACAGCTACATAAAACTTTGAGTCAGTATCTGTAAAACTGACTGACCTATAGCCATTTTATGCTGGGTATTGTTGATTAGCTGTGGTGACCATCTTGAATTAGATTGARYCCCAAAKGTTATTCAGCTGTTGATGRACATCTAATAATGATTTKCTGAAAATTTCATTAAAAATCAGAGAGTGGTTCATGATATATTTTGCTAACAYACAGAGATGACTTCAAATAGGTAATGGCTGAAATTTAAACAAGCATCTTGTTCAAATTGTTGGTGCTCAGAATGTGRGTGGGTGATCAGCCATAGACACCACCACATCAAATTTTAGGTCAGTATCTTTAAAACTGACTGAAATGTAGCCATTATTGTCCTTTTTGATATCAGTTGGCRGTGGCGGCCAWTTTTAATTMGGTCYGCTCTCAAAGTTAATCAGTTGCAGATGTGCATCCAARAAATACTCTCTGCAAGTGTCATTAAAATACTTCCAGTAGTTTATGATATATTTTGCTAACAGTCAGACACACATAGGCATGAACACATACAAGTGCAAAAACATCACCCGTCTGTCGCCATCAGTGGCTTACTTTTGTCGTGTTGCTTGTTCGTGAGCGGCGCTGATCTGCAGCGTGCTGAGCTGCCTCAGGGCCGACCTCAGCTGCTCTCTGCTGCTCTCCACCTGCTCCTGGAGCTGCATGTTGAGCCTCTGCAGCTGCTGGTTCTGCTCCTTGATGCCCACCTGCTCGCTGCTCAGCTGTCGGATTTTGATCTCAAGCTGGATGTACA
>NW_013953700.1:56045-61998 GCF_001266775.1 Austrofundulus limnaeus
TATATAAACATACAGTATGTACTGGGCCTCATCAATAATAAAAACTTGTCAGAAAAGGCCAAACCTCTTTCTGTTTGCTCAGTGTGCTCTCCAACTCCTGCTCTCTCACCCTCAGCTCCTCCTCCAGRCGCCGACCCCTCTGCTTCTCCTTAGAGCTGTCCTTCAAATTAAAAGAATTCAGTGTCAATAAATAAATGTTTTTTTAGCGTGAAAGTGGTTGATCCAGCCAGTCATTACCTGCTCCTGTGCCTGCCGTTTCTCCTTCTCCTCTCGGACTTGGATTTCCATTTCCTCATATATAGAGCGGACCATTTGGTCATGCTCACTCTCCCGTCTGAGACAGAGCAAAAAATAATAATTTAYAAAATCAAACATTTTCAGATAAACCAAAGAGAATTGAGGTAGCGTGCATCACCTGCGAAGAGCTTGTTCCAGATTGTCCCTTTCTCTGATGGTGTCCTGTAGGTGGGACACGGCGAGGACCAGGACACCTTCCAGGGAGCTCAGCAGCTCTGGTGTGCCCCTCTGGAGCTCACACCACAGAGTGCAGAGCTCCTGCTGACTGTCAACACACACAAATTATTCAAATTACATTAAATACAGGGGTTTTGATCAATGTTGTTTATTCTGATTGACTTTAAAAGTCTTTCTTTAAACCTTGGCTGCTTCTTCAGATTTTATTTTTAGCATTTTGCAACTTCTTTCTGCTAATATCAGCTTTGATGTGCTGCTTAATACTTGTCAATTTAAGCTTTCTTTTTATTTCAGCTTCATTCTGCTGATTTTATATTTTCTGCTTCTTCAGTTATTCTTTAGCTGTTTTTTTTATTGCTATTTGATTGTCATCCAGTGAAATTCTTATTTTGGTGGTCTCTTCAGCCGTTTTCAGCTTATTTCAGCAAATGTGCTCCTTCCGTTTCTTTCTGCTAATTTCAGGCTTTTTAGCTACATTTCAGCTATTTTTCAGCTAACTGTAACATTTTTTTCACAATTCAGAAAACATGCTCCCTCAACAACCCCTATTAATTCATAAAATAAAAGGTCAGGGTCACATGTTACTCATGTTTCTGCATGTTTTACCTTCTTTTGTCTAAACCTAAGTTTTATTCTTTTTTAAAAGGGGTCCCTGATTAGTTTTAACATTAGACTTTATTTGATAAACATATACAGTATTTTAACTGTAAAATAAAGACTGTAAAAATACTGTAGGCTGTTTAGTTTTGTAAATTTTAAAAATATATTTTAACACGAACGGAGCCATTTTATTTACACACAAAAGATTCTGGGTAAATGATGACGTGGATAGGTCCTCGGTGTGAGCGAGCTATATCCACCCTGAAGGTTAATCTTGGACAATATCTGATGATCGACTCTTTTAAATGAAACCAGAGAGCGTTGACAGAGAGGAGAAGGTAGAAATGACTCAGCCTGTAACTGAAAATGTGGATGGAGGACAACAGAGCTGCTTCATGGAAGAAGAATCTCAGCTTAGCCTGTTAGCATTTGCGCTAACGCAGACGCTATATTGCCTTATATGTATTAGCTCAGCGCTAGTGCGAAAAACAAGCTAAACTGAGGTCCATCTATATTTTCAGTTGCAGGCTGAGTCATTTCTACCTTCTCCTCTCTGTCAACACTCTCTGGTTTCATTTAAAAGAGCCAATTGTCAAATATTGTCCAAGATTAACCTTCAGGGTGGATATAGCTCGCTAGCAGCCTCGCACCAAGAACCTTTCCAAGTCTTCCTTTACCCAGAATGCTTTGTGTGTCAATAAAATGTCCCGTCTGTGTTAAAATATAGTTTTAAACTTTTAGTTTAAAAATTGTAAAAACTGAACATCCTACAGTATTTCTACAGTCTTTATTTTACAGTTAAAATATATGTTTATTAAATAAAGCCTGTTACAACTAATCATGGATCCCTTTAATATTTTGGTCCAAACGTCACCTTTGTTTGCTTCTTACACTTCTTTCTAATAATTAAAAAAAAATCTGCTTTTTGAGCTTTATTTATGCTAACGTACGTCTTCAGCTTTTTTAACATATTTTCGCTATTTGTTCTACTGGTTTTTCACTTTTGTTTCCCTACATTTAACTGTTCAAATTTAACTCAAAGCAAAAGACACATTTCAGCAAACGTCTTTCAGTCTTAAGCATTCACACTGAATTTTCACAAGTTTTAAATTTAATCGTTAAGCACTAGTTACACAAAGACACTGTTTATTCCCTTTTTATTTGATTTTAGAAAAAACACCAGATGGTTTTTCCTCATAAAATTAAGATTTCTGCACCTAGATGGTAATTCCCAAAGAGCTTTTAACTGATAACTTGACATACAGTAGATCGGTGGTTCCCAAAGTTGAGGTCAGGAACCCACTGTGYGTCATGAAACACCAAGTGGAGGTCCATAATATTGTATACATTAATAAAATGTTCTCTAGTTTGTGTTTCTTTGATGTGACACTTTTAACCAGGGATGATGTGAGTCAGAAAAATACTTTACTCTTTGAAAAGTTTGTCGGCTCCGAGCTCCATCAGTATGTTGACAAATCTGACAGCAGTGGGGTCCTGGGAGCAGTCCACTTCACCTCCACCCTCCTCTGCTTCCTCCGGGTGCAGCTCAGTCGTCTCCTCCAGCCCCATCAGCTCACCTTCACCCCGGAAACAACACATGCTCTGTAATAAACTACCGGAGGAGCTTACAGAGCCGGTCCAGTTGCTGCAGCAAACTCACCGAGTCCTGTGTAGAACTCCACTGGAGTGAGGAAGCCATTGTTCTCTCGGTCAAGACTCTTAAACACAGTCTCCAGCTGTTCGGAGGACAGGGGCAGCTCGCCCTGCAGCCTCTGACCAGAAGAACGAAACAGAGGTCAACGCTTTGAAGACAAGTGGAAATCTGAACCCAGCGAGCTGCGCACCTGCATGTCTCTCTGTGTGATGAACCCTTTCCCCTCTTTGTCGCACAGAAGGAACAACTCTTTGGCCTTGCCCATGGTCTCTGCCTGGGGGCTTAATGAGGTCGCCTCTCTGACCCGCGGCGAATGCAGCGGGCTCCGTCTCTGACCCAGCCTGGGGCTCCCGGTGGTCAGGCCCCGGGGTCTGGGGCTGACCGACACCGCTTCACCGCTGCCCTGACCCACCAGCACCTCTCCATCGTTCAGCCACTGAGACATACCTGAACGGAGACACAGTGAAGGACTCCTGTCAGCGAGGACAGATTATTACCCTCCAGGTCTGACTGTRGCCCGCACCGAAAGGGTGATTATGTTTTTTGTCCATATCTGTGTGTTAGCAAAATATCTTGTGATCTACTACACAGATTTTAGTGAAACTATCAGAAAGTAATCACAGGATGTTCATCAACAATGTCCCTACTGCTGGAGTCAATAAAATTTATCATGGRTGCTCCAGCTAGCCAACCTTAGCAAACATATGTAAAACTCAGCTAATTTTACAGATATTAATCAAAAAAATTAACCTGTTAATACCTGAAACTGATCTTCAACATATACTCCAAGCACTCACTGATCACACGAGATCAGGTTTTAAAACTTAGCCATTAACCACAGGTGTCAACTCTGCTTGTCTGTTGGCAAAATATCTTACGAACCYCTGGTCAGATTCTAATGAAAATTTCAGCGAGTAATCATTGGGTGTGCATAGGGCTGCCACGAACGATTATTTTTATAATCGATTAATCACCGATTATTTTTTCGATTAGTCGACTAATCAGATCACATGTTAATTGAATATAAAACATAGAGCTTATCACGCCAGAATGCAGATGCTATTATATAACCATGGTTAGATTTTAGCTATATGCTAACTAAAAATAACTGCTGTGGAAGGCAAGTTCTGCTCTGCAGATATTACACAGGTTTCTCTTTCATTTTCTTAAAATGATCCCACACTTTTGAGCRCRGTTGRCAGGTAGCCATGATACCAGAGCCTGTCTGTATAATGTCTTGTGACGTCCACAGCCTACCCCAGTTACCACTACTGTACATGTGTGTCAAGGACAGAAAGGCCGATGTGGCAGTGGAAGGTGTCAAAGCAGTTTGGAGAGAAAAACAAAATAAAGAACAAAAAAAAAAAAAACGATTAATCGATTATTAAATTAGTCATCGATTATTTTAATAATCGATTAGTCGTCGATTAATCGATTAATTGTGGCAGCCCTAGATGTGCATCTACAACTGATTAGGTTATGGAATCAACCTAACTCAAGATGGCCATCACAATCAACTAACATTATAGGAAACAAAAATGGCTATACATCAGCCGATTTTAAAGAGATTAAGCTAAAGTGTGGTAGCTGAGAGTCATCCCTAACAAAGAGATCACAAAAAAAATGAAGTCAAGTTAAGTTTTCAACAACACAGCTGTAGTTTAAAACAATGAAAGGCAACAGGTATGCCTTTAAGCAGGCCTTTAATTGTTTACTTGCATTGCACTTGTCAAAAACTCACTTTTTATGAAGACTGAGTCTTAAATACTGCAGTAAACTGTGAGAAACTGGCTACTCCCTAGCCAAATACGAGTTGCAGGGCAAACTACAGTGACTGCGCACATGATCAGCTGTCAGTCCTACTCTGCTCAACGATTTCCAACTCTGAATATCTGCCATGACCAGACACTTTATTGGCGAAATTATTTGACACGTTATAAAACCAAGGTGTGTCAGAAAACACAAGGAGGCCTCAAGGATCACAGCTCCGCTGCCTCTTGCTGTTTGTTTAACCGAGACATCATCAGACACGGCACCAGGATGTGTAYAAGGCACAGAAACAGGATGGTGTCATATGAGCAGAATTCTGTGTTCTTAAAAACGGGGAGGGCTGAGCTCTGCGGGAGAGAAGATGCAAATTGATCATTTGCAGTTGTTTGCATTGTTGGGGCTGGCACAATCACAAACTGACTGTATTCTAAGTTATGGTGGAAATCATGCCTTTGATTTTCAAAGGATGTTTTGATTTAGGACTCAGTTTAAGAATCAATTTAGAGTTAGATTACTTTAAAAAATACATAAATTAAGGCAAGAATAAGTCCAAACTATGTTGAATTAAAGTGCAGCTGAGTAAAATATTGCCAAACCTTCCTACTTTATCTCCCTCCTCCTGCTATCTRTAATGATATAAAATGTGCTATAAAAAACATGCAGAATAGAAGTTATCTCACTGATGATCTGGGAAGCCTTCAAAATTCCTAATCTGAGGGATATATAGTCTGGTTTCAGATAAGACTTGTGTATACAACGTTGAGTTAAGGATTTAGGGTTTCAGCTGGACTCTCCATTAACCAACAGACACGCCAAAGGTKAAATAAACTCCAATATTAATCATTGTCAAAATGTAGTACAAACACATACCTTAACATTCAGGGAAAGTGATTCAGTGAGTGTAGCAAGCTAGGAGAGGAAAAAGGTCAGTTCTGCATGACTTGAATGGCTAACTTTGACCATATGTTAGACTCCTCTGACAGCAAGTTAAACAAATACCTTACAGTTGTGAAAACGTGCTTGTAATTTGATTTTTTTTTTTTACTCCTCAAACACAACCTGAACACTTATATCACATATAAGGTGAGCATGTACTCAGTTTGAGAACATTTTTTTAAGCTGGGGAAACTAAAACCAAACATTAATGAAAACAGAAGACACCCCCACAGACGTTAACCTCATCTGATGCATCGAATAGAGAGTAATGTGTATGTTTCTATATTTTCTAATAGCCCTGCTGTGTGTTAGCTGAGTGAAGTTAGGGCAAAAGTTTGAATAACTCACCTGACGTGCGCTGACTGCTGCTGTCTTCTACCTTTGATCAGACCTTCGTTTAGGCCGCTAGAGGTCGACTGAGAGAGAGAGAGAGAGAGAGAGAGAGAGAGAGAGAGAGAGAGAGAGAGAGAGAGATTTTCCCCTCTGACCCAGTTTTTTTAATTAATGGTGAACCCTCAT
>NW_013953701.1:0-495 GCF_001266775.1 Austrofundulus limnaeus
GGACACCTGGTTTATAATGCTGATGCAAAAGAAAATCTGGTTTGAGCAAAAAAAAAAAAAAAAATCAGAATTAGCATTAAGACCTGCAGAATGAACACAGTGAAACTAGTTTGTGGGACTGAAATAAATAGGAGGTGCTGCTAAGCGTATCAGAAACCATTATGACACTATTGGCTTGGTCTCAGAGGTGGTCTCCTCCTGAATTTTTGTGGTCTCAGAGGTGATCTGCCTGACCTTTTCATTATGGTGTCATTAGTTCTGAAATCATTGGAAGTAAATTTCTGAGATTTTTCCATGTTTTTGTGCAGTTTGTAAGAATGTTAAAATTTGCAAATTAAACAACCACGCAACATATTCTGGTCACGTCTGAACAAACATGCTCACTCAAAATGGAAATGTAACTCTCATTTAATACTTTCATTAAAGCTGCTGTATGTAGTTTCTTGGGAACCCAAAAACTTAGAAAAATTTTGAACAGAAACAACCTTGTAGTCC
>NW_013953701.1:3955-18576 GCF_001266775.1 Austrofundulus limnaeus
GCTCACGCTTGTGTTTGTAATCAGCATTTCTAACCTGAGGATATTCAAGAGTCAGCATCAGAAATGAGAAGAYGGAGGTTACAAAAGATAAATGTACATTTATCCCCTTTTACTGCCAAGACGAGAGAGGAAAGACCTCCTCACAGCTAGCAGGAAGCTAACACAGCAGCTGGTACAAAGGTAGGTGTGTATGCACACGTTTGAGTTATGTAAAATGTTTTTATGCAACTTTGTCATGAGTTTTATACAAAAGTAAAAACTTGTTAGAGTGTATATTACAGCGTAGACTAAAGCCGAGTGACGAGCCCCCCCCCTCCCCCCCTCCCATGAGTACCGAGTAGCAGAACCTCTGCCTGATAATCAGTACGTTTTCAGTTCACTAACGTCGGGGAAAACGATCCAAACCATACAAGTAGCCCATCAGTTTAAAGCCCAGACTCTGCTCTTTCCAACAATATAAGTGTCACAGCTCTACGTGAAAAATTCACAGAACAAGCAGCCACAGAATAGTGAAAAAGGTTAAATTCTGGAACAATAAATACAAATGTCTTTCCTTTGTTTTTATGTCTTTAATCCACTTTGGAGTGATTTTTTTCCACTTGTCTGGACCTGTACGTCTCCTGTGTTAATGTTGGTACATGTAATATGATTATTCTGAACTGTGGAGATCATTAAGAGTCATTGTCGGGTGAAAAAATCTTTCACTAACACTGTGTTGACCGTGAACCGGAAGTGTTGGGAGGGGCATCAAGTGCTGGACCGGATGTCCGTGGCATAAAGGCTATTCAGATTTTCTTACCCTAACCCCAACCTACATCTGACATTCCACTACATAGGACCGGGCTTTGGTCCACCTAAGGAGTACTGATCCTGACAAGGTTGGTGATTACACCAGAAATGATTCTACAAGGTAACAAAAAAACCTAGTACACACCCACCCACACAGTTATACTTCTCTCAGTAGCACACAGATGTTCCCTCCTCCACTTTATTCAGCTCCTCTTTACTTTTCAGGGAGTTTGAAACGAGCAGCAGCTCTGAGTTAAATACATTTCAGTTTGTCCAAAGATATAACAATAACAGCTCATTTATTTAAAAGTCATTTTAAACTAAGTTCTTTCACTGTGCATGCTGTGTTTATTTCTAATGTTGGACAGCCTCTGTCCCTGTCTGGGACTGAACTGGGAAACAATTCTATAAATGAAAAGGAAGTTGTGGACATATTTAAGCATTATTGCTCCGTAATGCCTAATGCTATCCAGGATTTATTCTGTCTCAGCCGCTGAAATGTCTCCCTGGGTGCTGAGAACACCCAGATAGTGCCAGTGAGGAAGCAGAAAACCAATAATTCTGGCGAGGCCACGAAGCTCAATTGGATTTATGGTCATGCTCCTTCATCAGTTTAATAAAATCCCACTCTCCATCTCCTCATGCCAAATCCTCCGGGTGTTTCAGCCTACAACATCACAAACATCCATCTTCAAGGTAACTAGTGGAACTGTCTCTACCTTCCCTGCGTTTTTTTATGCAAAAAGCATCTTTTCTGCTAAAATATTCAATGCTCCATTGAAGATGCTGCAGTTTTTGTGTTCTAAAAGACCATTTTAGAATGTGGTAATTGAAACAAAAATAAAAGTGACTGACTTCATTACAATAAAGGAGAAATCAAAGATTTGATTAAATGTGAATTTTTGTCTTTAAATAAGATGTAAACTGCCAATTTATCGTCAACATTATTATCAATTATTTAATTGTTTCAAGTAGGGTTGTCTGCAGTACATAGGGGGAGGTTCTTGTCTGTGTGGGCGGGGCTTGTCCTAACCGTGATCGGCAGAGTTTGTAATGTAGGCATTGGTTCTTGAGTGGGCAGAGTTTGGCAAAGCAAATTAGTCGGGTCAATTTTAAAAGATGAAGTAATGTAATAGTAAAATGAAAATGAACATGTAAACATAAATAATTGACTTCAAATTTAGTAGCACCTTCCTGTATCAAGTTACGACTAAAACTGATATTTATATTTAAATAAAATAGGTGCCTTCTGGCTGTTTTGACTAAGCTGCACATCCCCCCAGCGTTTATTCAACTGAATCATTACGGCTTCTTCAAACCGCACCCAGAGTAGTCAGTTTGACCAATCACATCTTGGACAAGCTCCTCCCACAAAAGAAGAAACTCCCACTTCCTGACTGCAGAGAGCCCCGCCCCTGATGTTGAAGTTTTTCTACATAGCAGGACAAGAAACTCAAACAGGTGAAATACAGTTTTTGTTTATTTTTTTCTGCAAGGGAAGTTGAGGAACACATAAATATACTTTGGTTTACTGAAAATAATAGTTTGTTGTTTAAGTAAAAATATAACCAATATAAAAGACAAAAAGAAGCCTAAGTTACTTAAAATACTGTATTTTAACACAAACTACAGAAAATGCATTTTTTTGCTAAAACACTGTATGAATGTTGAATAATTGCTGAAATTGAGTTGTTAAATTTAAACAAGCAAATCAAGCTAAAAGCTAAAATGAGAAAACATGCTAGAAGCTAAAATGACTATCCAAAAGCTAATGCACCAAAAGGCTAGGTAAAAAGCTATAGCTAAAAGAACTGACTTATTTGTGTTTCTTTTTGAACTCTTCAAACATAATTCTGTGTGTCTGACTGGTAAACAGTCAGTTGTTGCATTTGGGAGGCTGTGGCCAAAATGTCTTTTTTTCCAAGAAAAAATTAAAAACTTGACATTTGTAATTTTTTAAACTGTACAAATTTGCCCTTTAAAACACTGAAAGGAATAAAAGCAATTTCAGTTGAAGGTTTCAGTTAGAATGAGCTGAAATATAAAAAGACAGATTAAATATTATTTTTATTATTTGTTCCAGGAGCTGTTGAAAGCCCTCTCTGCCTGAACAACAGAGAGAAAAAGTGAAAAAATAAAATAAAGTAGCTAAAGAAATTGGGTTCTGTCATGATCTAAGATGTTCTTCATTAGCAGGTAATTGGTTTTTCTAAATCACTAAAGCCATTTTCTTTCCCTCACCCCACAGAATGTGTTTACAGCATAAACCTGTTGACTGGACTGGTAGTCATCAGTGAGGAGGGGGAACAGAAAACATGATGTAGAAGGTTACTGTGGAACCTCTGCTGCTCATTCAGCTGGTTTTAAAGAAGATGAAGCTTTCTGGTCCTGCCGTTAATAAGACTTAAATATTTGAAGTATACTGTTCTCTGACTGAAAAAATAAAACTGTATGAAAGCAGAAAAATGCAAAAGCAGGAATCTGCAGCCTGTTCGTCCTCTTTTTCTCAAAACCAGTTTTAGCTCATAACTGAACTGGCACTGTGTGTGTGTGTGTGTGTACTTGTTTCTACTACAAAGTGAGGACCATTTCCACCATAGTTACTATCAAAGTAAGGGCCTCTTCAACATCCTCACCTTGTTTGCAGCTCTGCTGTGCTTTACTAATTAGCTTTAAAGGTATGGTGTGAATTAAGTTTTGGTTTGGGTCAGAGTTAGCTATAGACCAGTAATGGTTAAA
This sequence comes from Austrofundulus limnaeus, assembly GCF_001266775.1. NCBI lineage: Eukaryota > Metazoa > Chordata > Actinopteri > Cyprinodontiformes > Rivulidae > Austrofundulus > Austrofundulus limnaeus. The sequence goes on from NW_013953701.1 coordinate 7,484, forward strand.
TTTAAGGAAGATGTCTGGGTTAGACATAAATACAGTTACAAACATGAATGGAAGTCAATACAATGTCCTCCGTTTGATGCAAATACAAGGGTGTGTGTGTGGGTGCTTGTTTTTCCTACATCGTGAGGACAATTTTCCCAAAAAAGCTGTCTTGTAGGGACTGACAAAGGATTTGTCCTTCACAAATGAAAATTATTGAGTGGGTGGGGGGGGGGGGGGGGGGGGGGGAGGGGAGGGTAGGTATAACACTAAGGTGTGAATTGAGGTTAGGTTTCTTTCATGCTACATTCACATCAAACACGTTGCGCGCCTCCAAAAATCTCAAAAGGCACGCATCTTGATGCTTGACAGACACATTCACAGACCAGAACGAGAAGCAGCAGCAGGGTGTGGGAGGAGTGTCTGTCCTCGGCAGGTGAAATAAAGATAAAATAAAGAAAATGTTTCGGTTCAGTGGGCAACATTCAGGAAACTGTCACGTGGAAAAATGAATCTCTCTGATTGGTTGATGCGACGCGTCGAGCAGCAAAAGTTCAGATTTTGCAACTCACGCGTTGGACGCTTGGGACGTGCCGCGCGCTTGGAAAATGCTCATGATGCTTTCACTGCTTTGAACCGTGCTGCTTGGCTTCTAGATGCACACCCACCATTGACTTTTCATTTAAACCAGATGCTCAAAACGCATTTGGTGTAAATATACCATTAGGCAGCGGTGGGCAGCACTAATTTAAATTTTAGTTTCACAATTTCTAAAGTGTTAGTCAATTTATTTTGGTCCACAAGTTTAAAAGCTGAAATAATGTGCTCAATAAAACTTAGTGGAGTTATTATTAAAGTGCAAAACAATCTCTGTTTACCAGACAACATCCAGGTGGGAGAAAAGTCAGCACTTTACTACCATCTAGTGGCAAGATTACTTTTCTTTGACAGATTGGCACGTCGGCGCAGAATGGGGAGGTGATTCGTAGAAACAGATTTTTAAATCATGGTTGTAAAACAAAAAAAAATTGTTGTGCATTGCTAATTCTGCTGCTTCTTGGCCATTTTATCATGTTTATGGCAAGGCTTTGGTAAGAAAGATATATTAGTCTTTTTAAACTGTTGTAAAACTGAAGCAATGCATTCTGGATAGGCTACAGCACATGGAACAGGAACTCCGTTCTTTTCAAAATAAGAGCGTGAATTTAAACTGTTCTGTGTTTCTTTACTGTTATTTATTTAATATTTATTGCTGCGGTGTCCCTCAAAGAGCAGGTACAAATTGCACAGCTGGTTGTGGTTCTGCAGATCATAACCACAGGTAGATTGTCACCCAGTGAAGAAATTCTAATTGCTTCCTGCCATGCAAAGACTTGTGGGAACACTACGGTCTGTACTAAGTGAAAACCGTCACTGAGAAGAGTCAGAAGTGAGAGTATAAAGCTATGTGCACACAATGTAAACTGAGGGGGTCCCTGTTTCCTCACAGTGGAGTTCCATTGTGTTAAGTAGAGACGGCTTTCCTCTTCATTGTTCAAGAAAATCATGATGAAGTTTTAATGAATTATGTGACTACAAAACAAAGTGAGAATACACGGGTCTTTCTCTGTATTTTGGATAAAATTGATATTTGAATGTGAAGCATTATTTGTTATTAGCGCTACTCAATTCTAAATTTAGAAAGCACAAATCTGCACATCATTTTATGAAATTAATAAAACCCCAAAAGCGCAAAGAAGGAATTTAGGTCCACAATTAGCACATTTGCGCTTTAGGGGACTAGTGCCCACCACTGGTTTTAGGGTCAGGTAAGTACAGCGGGTAAAATAAGTATTGAACACGTCAACATTTTTCTCAGTAAATATATTACTAGAGGTGCTAATGACATGAAATTTTCACCAGATGTTGGTAACAACCCAAGTGATCCATACATACAAAGAAATCAAACCATAAATGTCCAGAAATGAAGTTATTTGTAATAATGTGGAATGGCACAGGGAAAAAGTATTGAACACACTTACTGAAATTTATCTAATACTTTGTACAAAAGCCTTTGTTGTCAATGACAGCTTCAAGACGCCTCCTGTATGGAGAAACTAGTGGCATGCATTGCTCAGGTGTGATTTTGGCCCATTCTTCCACACAAACAGTCTTCAAATCTTGAAGGTTTCGTGGACCTCTTCTATGAACTCTGATCTTTAGTTCTTTCCATAGATTTTCTGTTGGATTCAGGTCAGGTGATTGGCTGGGCCATTCCAGCAGCTTTAGTTTCTTTCTCTGAAACCAACTGAGAGTTTCCTTGGCTTTGTGTTTGGGCTCATTGTCTTGCTGAAATGTCCAGCCACGTTTCATCTTCATCATCCTGGTAGATGGAAGCAGATTTTTATCAAGAATGTCTCTGTACATTTTTCCACTCATCCTTCCTTCAATTATTTGAAGTTTGCCAGTACCATATGCTGAAAAACAGCCCCACACCATGATGTTCCCACCTCCAAACTTCACTGTTGGTATGGTGTTTTTGGGCTGATGTGCAGTGCCATTTGACCTCCAAACATGATGTGTATTCTGGCATCCAAACAGTTCAATGTTGGTCTCATCTGACCAGACTATATTCTCCCAGTATTACACAGGCTTGTTTAAATGTTGTGCAGCAAACTTTAAAGGAGCTTCAACATGCTGTTTCTTCAGCAGTGGAGTCTTGCGTGGTGAGCGTGCATACAGCCTTGGTGGTTCAGTGCATTACTTATTGTTTTCTTTGAAACAATCGAACCTGCTAATTCCAGGTCTTTCTGAAGCTCTCCACAAGTGGTCCTTGGCTCTTGGACAACTCTTCTGATAATTCTTTTCACTCCTCTGTCAGAAATCTTGTGAGGAGCACCTGGTCGTGGTCGGTTTATGGTGAAATAATGTTCTTTCCACTTCTGAATTATGGCCCCAACAGTGCTCACTGGAACCTTCAGAAGTTTAGACATTCTTCTGTAACCGATGCCATCATTATGCTTTGCAACAATAAGGTTGTGAAGGTCTTGAGAGAGCTCTTTACTTTTACCCATCATCAGATGGTTCTTGTGTGATACCTGGCCATCATTTGGGACTGAACCAGCTGATATTAACTTGCACTGACAAGGGGCAGGCTTGTTTTCTAATTACTGAGAGAGTTCAGCTGGTGTCTTGGCTTTCCATGTCTTTTTACACCTCCCTTTCTTCATGTGTTCAATACTTTTTCCCTGTGCCATTCCACATTATTACAAATAACTTCATTTCTGGACATTTATGGTTTGATTTCTTTGTATGTATGGATCACTTGGGTTGTTACCGACATCTGGTGAAAATTTCATGTCATTAGCACCTCTAGTAATATATTTACTGAGAAAAATGGTGACGTGTTCAATACTTATTTTACCCGTTGTATTTGTGTGGTTAATTTTAGGGGAAATGGTCAGGGTCAGGATTTAAAATTTCCAAAAAAAATGAATGGAAGTCACAGAGAAAAACACAGAAAACACAGATAAAAATAATAATTTTATAATGCATAATAAAACATTAAAGATGAGTATTTTATAACAAGTCTGGCCTTTTAATTGGAGACAAAATGCCATCTTGAGAAATTCAAACTACTTTGTAAAAATTACAGATTGAAGTAATCATTCTAAACAGAACAGTACTTAAGTCTGTCACATTTGTTAATCTGAGCTCTGCTAGCAGGGTCTGTTGGTAATTTCATTGACAGTAATAACTGAGAAAGAAGATAGAAATTTAAGGTGGGTGATACAGCAAAATATCTTTTACTTTTTTAAGCAAAACAAAAATTATATTACAACATTTTACTTTGATTCAGTTTTGCAAGTTTTTAAACATCCAAAATGTTTTTATCTTCACAGAAATTCATTAAACATTATCTTTAAAATACATGTTAAAAATAACAATGCATTTAGGAGAAATAACAATTCTAAACAAACCTATAATCCGTTTGATAACTTGTCCAAAGTGCAATAAATATTAAACAAGAACATCACAATATTTATTACCATATTTATATTTAAACAATGTTTCCTCTCAGAGTTTTTGTCTTTAACTCAAATATTTAACTTTATTCTGATTTGAAAGGTCAAAGTGCAATTGTTTATGAATCAGTTTATAATTTTTGTTTTGCTACAGTTTTTAATTATATTTAACCATCAATAAACATGTAAACATAAAACACAAAACGTAACAAAAACACGTTTCCAACAATACTCTGTGCTTTAAAAAATAAATAAATAAAACAATAAAATCATCAACATGTTTTACTTTATAAGAAGTGTCAGGTTTGATTCAATGTCTACAAGAAATAACACCTCACACTGTTTCTCTTTATAGAGCTGAAAATGGGTTTCTTCGTGGCTTCAAAGACTTTGTCCTTCACATAATAAAAAAGTCAGAATACGTATCAACAAGCCAATAATGAGACACAGTTTTCTGCAGGTTTGCTGCGCTGCTTGGAAAAAGAAAAAAAATAAAACTGACAGATAAGGAAAAACGTATCCTCTTCCATGCCAGTAAGTCATGGAAGAAATGCTGCATTCAGCCTTCCTAAACTCCACCGTCTGTGGCATATTGTGTTTCTAGTTCTGTCTGTTTCATATTTTTAATCAATTGTGATGCTCAATAACATGTCGGCCCATTCCTAATTGAACATTGTGTTTCCAAGCCAGGGGACTACGTTTCAGCGTAATCAGTGAGGAAGAGAAGCAGAAAGAACAAAAACAAGGACGCTTCCCCTTAATGTTAATGAATTAGAGCGACTTGTAACACACCGCAGCGTGATTAAACCATGTGGGCCGTGAATCGACGTTAGGGCATATTAGATGTGCTATTTAATGCGACCGGGCAAATCCAAGAGCCATATTGATCAGTCCTTAAACGTTCTCAGGCTCAGCCCCAACCCTCGACCTCTGTCTCATTCTCCACTCATTACAGTCAAGCTGGCAGGATTTAGTGCAGCTGCAGGCAATATGATGATATATCCAGAGATGGTAAAATGGAAGAAAAATCTGATGTGCAGTATTTTGCCAGCTTCATCCTTCTTCTCCTTGGTTAGAATCAATGAGTGTTGCTAATGGGTGAAAGCTAAATATACATGTCTTTTACTGGCAAGAGGGCAATTCATCCCAGTCCTGTTCCATCAGCCCAGGTCCCAAAAGAAACCATGACAGCAGACATTTTGGAGCCTTTAGTAGATAAGTATTGATAAGTCCATAATTTGGAAATCTGGAGGGCTCAGGGAGAGGGGTCTGATAATCAGGGGGAGGTATTGATTAGTACTCTTATTCACGGGGCTCAACTTCAGTGACTTTTTGGACCTACATTAAACAATATAATGAGATATCAATGAGGTGTCACAGAGGAAGTTGTTTTAAAGAAAGAGCTGGAGACACTTAACTCATGAATCTCTGGTCCTGCTCACAGACAGACACAAAGAACGGAACAATATGGACAAAGATCAGAGATCACAGAAGAATATGGTAACATCAAACCTCTGATGGTTTCTACCAAAGAAACATAGTAACAGTGTTGTTTTTGTTAACGATGACAAAATTTTTTCGTTGACGCCCCCTTTTTTCATGATGATAACGAGACGGTAATGAAACAAACACAGCTCTTTGATGACTAAGACGTGACGAAAATTGTGTGAGTTTTCGTTGACGAGACGAGACTGGACGACAATGTTAGTCGGTGGTCTGTCAATCATTTCGAATTCAGAGTGGAGGGAGGGACAGCAGCGCTGTTACACACACAGCAGCACATACATTTTCCTCCCGTTCTCTTACAGCCTGCGCCGCTTCGCAAAAAAATAAAGAGTCCGTCCGTCACCTGTAGCTTGCTTAACCAGGGTCCAGGGAGTAACGTCTCCACCATTATTAAAAGCTGTCACGGGTCCATTCTGAGCTCAGAAGCTGTTTGTTTACGTTCATAACGAAAGTAAAACTCTTCTCTGTGTTTTTTTTTTTTTTTTTTTGGCGAGGCGGAGTTAACAACTTTGCATGTCAGTGCTTCTTTTCAGAATAAAAGCCTGGTGCATGTAAACACTCATTTGCACAAGTTTAATACTAACTAAGTTTAGGACTGCATGATGTCTGTTTTTATAAATAAGATGCATCTTCATGGTCCTGGCTGACAAGTTTGAGTTGAACATGTGTTCCCCTTTATTGCTGTATGTTCATTGCACTTTGGTAAATTCTGAGAAATAAAGCCACAAAGTGAGAATGTTTTTGTTTTGGACATTTAAAGAGTAACACAAATTACACAAATTCACAAATGTTAATACACATTACTCAAATTAATTTGTAAAGACTAATATGTTGTTGTTTTTTTAAGACTAAAATTAAACTTTTTTTAAGTTTTCGTCGACTAAAACTGGATTAAACTATTAAATATAGAAATGACTAAAACTGACTAAAACTAAGAAGTATTTTCATTCAAAGGACTAAGACTAAAATTAAAATGGCAGTCAAAAACAACATTGCATAGTAGGGCAGATGTGCCCACAGTGATGCCCCAACACATTTGATTTGGCCAATCATTGGTTACCCTGGTTACTAGATTGAAATCTCTTGCCATCTTATGTAGAAACACTGCATGTTCACTTAGTTGTTTCATCTTGCCAACCTTGCTTTTCAAGTAAACCTTAAGCTTCTTCCAAGAAACAAAGTTTGGCAACAAGCTTTATACAAACTGGTTAAAACGTAATGTGTACCAAGTATTCATCTGGTAGATAGCTGGTATTTGTGTGGTAAGTACCTGGTACATATTATGTATGCATCTGGATGTATTGTGTATTACTGCCAAATGTTTTAGCATGGCTCCTGTATCAGGTATATCCAGTAGTAGTAGTATTTTATTGCCATTTGCACTCACACATAAGATTTGGGTACATAGGAACAGTCTGTGCAGAGCTCTGTTTGACTTTGTATAAAAAAGAAAAGTAGTTAAAAAAGGAATGAAAATAGTTAAAAACAAAGAAAATACAATAAAAGCATAAAAGTACAAAATGTAACATTAAGTAATTTTTTATATTAAAATTATTGCACATTAAATGCAGCTTAAAAAACAGTTCCACTTATCCAGTTAAATTATCAATCAATCATTCAATCAATCAATCAATCAATCAATCAATCAATCAATCAATCAATCAATCAATCAATCAATCAAACTTTATTTATAAAGCGCTATAACATCAGCCACTGCTGAAACAAAGTGCTGAACACATAAAATAAAAACTGAATACAAAAACACAATAAAATCACACAGTTAAATAAGTAAAATCAGCACCATCACAGTAAAAGTTGAGTAAAATCAAATCTCAGTTGGGTTGAAGGCCAGTGAGAAAAAATAAGTTTTTAAACGAGTCTTAAAAATGGACAGTGAAGGGGCCTGTCGGACCTGTAAGGGCAAGGAGTTCCACAGTTTAGGGGCACTAACAGAGAAAGCCCTATCTCCTCTGAGCTTCTGTTTAGAACTGGGAATGACCAGGAGCAGCTGGTCAGCAGACCTGAGTGACCGAGGAGGGGTGTAACGGTGAAGAAGCTCTGTTAAATAAGATGGGGCGAGGTTGTTTAAAGTCTTAAAAACAAACAGAAGGATTTTAAAACGGACTCTAAAACAGACAGGCAGCCAGGACCGGGGTGATGTGCTCTCTTCTACGTGTTCCTGTTAAAAGACGGGCAGCAGCGTTCTGCACCAGCTGCAGACGTGTGAGGGATGACTGGTTTACTCCAAAATAAAGTGAGTTACAGTAATCCAGTCGAGATGAAATAAAAGCATGGACCACTRYTTCAAACTGTTGCCTTGAAAGAAYAGATTTTAKCTTTGCTATTTTTCTCAGGTGATAAAAACTAGAYTTAACTGTAGCCCTTATTTGACTGTCAAGTTTAAAATCACTGTCCATCTTAAAACCAAGGTTTGTAGCTGTGGGCTTGACATACATAGCCAAGGGGTCTAAATCCACTGGAGGACTCGGGCATGCTCCACTAGGTCCAAAAACAAGTATCTCAGTCTTTTTTCATTAAAATGCAAGAAATTCAGGGCCATCCAGGCTTTAAGATCATCGAGACATGCTAAAAGAGGTTTAATGGGCCAAGCCTCAACTCATCTTAGAGGCACATAGATTTGGCAGTCGTCGGCGTAGCAATGGAAGGAGATGCCGTGTTTTCTAAAGATTGAAGCCAAAGGCAGGATGTACAATGAAAAAAAGCAAAGGCCCCAAAATTGAGCCCTGGGGAACCCCACATGACAGAGGAGMAGAAAATGATTCAAATCCTGCAATTTTACTGAAAATGTTCTGTTTGCCAGATAGGACCTTAACCGCTCCAGGGCAGTGCCACTGATGCCTACCTGGTGCTGTAGACGCATCAACAAAATGATGTGGTCTACTGTATCAAATGCAGCAGTTAAGTCAAGTAAAACAAGAATAACATGATAAAAGAATATCATTATAAACTCTCAGCAGGGCTGTTTCAGTGCTATGAAGAGTTTTGAAACCTGACTGAAACACATCCATGATATTAGTTAGAAGAAGAGTTAGTAGAAATTAGTAGATATTGCAATGGAAATTTGTACTCAAAGAATGATGAAGAATGTAAATACACTTTCAGATTAATGCTGCGTTCACATTGAACATGATTTTAGCATCAAAAACGCATCCAATGCTTCAAGTTGGACGCTTGTGCAGTTTGGGTCAGACAGGAGTCAAAATTGCTCTTGACACGCCCCAAGCATGAAATGGAAAAAAGAAGTATGTGATGAGATTGTGCTTGAAGACAGAATGAGTGGGGTGAAGTGTGTCCATGATGATGTGTGTTTATTTTTATTTTATTTTATTTTATTTTTTTGCATCTTTGTGTGTACATATTGTCCATAGATGGAAGTCTGATCCTTATGAGTTTCTCTGTGATGACTCTTTGGAGAACCTTCCTCTCCTCCTGTGTGCTGTTGCTGTCCCACACAGAGATACCATTTGTTAGGACACTTTCCACCAGTCCTCTGTAGGCCGACCTGAGGGGGCGGTGGCTCAGAAAACAGACTCAGGTGAGGAGTAAAAGTTAGTGAAAGGTTTATTTACAATATTTAGAAGGAGGTCCATTGGAGATCTGACAGAGAGGGAGAGGGTAAGTAAAATGCTCAGGAAGGATTTTGGAAAGGTAAGTATGGTTCTTTCTTATAGGTTTGGAGAAGGTCAGCAGAGTGGAGAGGAGGGCGAGGGATTCAGGTAAGTAGGTACAGGTGAGGTAAGAGGTGAGTCTGGCAGGTGAGTAGTCTGGCAGGTGAGTAGAGGTCTCCAGGTTTGACCAGGACACAGATATGGTTGTTCTCAGGAGGCAGAGGGTGGCTTGAAACGCACAGGAAAACCCAAGAAATAAAATTAAATATTTAAGGTCAATTTAGCTATTTTATTTATTATTTAAATAAGATGTAAGTCAGCTAAACGCAGACTGTAATATAAGTTACGAATGTGAACCATAGATCACAGATAGATCAAACAACTGAACAAAACAACGTGAGTTGTTTTTCAGCCTACCTGTGTAGACAGTGTTTGTGTACTTCTGAGTGTTGGAAATGCACCGTCTTTTAGTGATAATCTTATTAGTTCATTAGTTCTCATTAATTATTATTAATCTTATTAATTCACTTCTGTTCAGAAAGACATCATCTCTAAAGAGACTCTCACAAATAAGTAAATCTTTTTTTTTCATCACAGGGTTACTGTACTTCCAAAAATGAAATCAAGCCATTTTTTAAGAACCCTGTCATCTTTGGCAACTGAAAATACATTTCCTAAAATACATTTTTTAATTTGAAAAAAAGACTGGACTGAGAAGAATTATGAGCTCAACAGATGCGGTTTCACCTGTTGTTTGCTAGTTGTTGCTGCTGATAACCTGCAGGAGTCACGGGGTGGGCCAGGGGGTGGCGGAGGTGTGCTCTGTGATGACGAAACTCAGATTTGAGTCACAGCCCAGAGGAGGAGCTGTCCCCAAAAGGCGGTTCTAGTCCCAACCAGTCGTTTTGGCTCCCCTGCCTGACTGCCTCAGGACACTACAGAATTTCTCAAACATGCATGAATGAGTCAAAGCAAGACTCTGGGCATGTTTTTGATGAGAGGATAACATTATATAAAACATGACGTAAAGCTCAAAAAGGTAGATTTTACATGATACTGCCCCTTTAAAATATAGGAGTAATGAAAGGTGAGAGAATGTTTCACGAAGTAAGAGTGAAAACTGTCATAGGTCAGTGTCAGCAGAAAGTACTGAAGAGGCAGCAGAATGCAAAGCATTGTATGCAAAGAGAACCCCATTAAACACACTTTAGGTACAGTCTGTGCAAATGTATTAAACTTTCTCAGGCATTTTCTCAGTTAAAATAACAGCCAACCCAAGGTGGTTAAAGTGAATAAATTGCTGCATGTCATACTGTCATTGTACCCATTGTACACAAAATAAAATACACAAATTCTGTATTGTAATAACTGTTGAATGTGCTTTAACCACATTGTGAGGTCTCACTCCTTCACAGTGCATGACATACAGCGACAAGTGGAAAATACAAAACATATAGTAGTGACAGGCAAATTGAGTGTGTTTTTGTACATTTCTTACAGAGCTGCAGAATGCACAGAGCTGTCAGAGGTAACAATGATCATGTGCCCTCAGCAGTTATTACCTGCATTGTTCAAACAGTCCTGTGTTACACTTCTGTTTTCCTCAGGCAGAATGTGTCGAACACTGGTATCTGAATTTCTACACACATTGACACTCACATTATAAATACAAGTATATGTTTGTGTGTCTGTTAGTAAAATGTTTGCCAAATAACAAGATATTTTTAACTTTTTGAGCCCCATGGTCCCTTGTATTGGGGGGCAAAACAGCATTTCCCGTTTTCTATTTGAACTTCTGTTGACTTAAGATCTGTCGGTTGAAAAAAATCACGTTTGATACCAACAGAAACCTCAGAGTCTTGGATAAAACTCATAAAAAACTTTTCTAAATCCAAGTAATTAAAACCACAAGCAGCTGAATCAGAAAATAAACTTTAAACAAAATGGACTCAAATCTGTAAAAATGTTTTGATTC
>NW_013953701.1:19823-28942 GCF_001266775.1 Austrofundulus limnaeus
TCTTTGTTTTTCTCTCTTTATTTTCTCTTCACTTAAAAAAATGTTTTGATTCTTTTTATTTAAAAAATGCAAGTCAAAGCAAAGATCAAAATTTGTTGTAAAGTCTTTGAAATGTAATAACTTTTCATTGTTGTAAATGAATGGAGTGAAAAATAGGCATGTGAGTAATTAAAAAAAGTAATGTTCAACAACAAGATTTGTCAGGTAGATAAGAAAAACAAAGTAACATTTGCTATTAAATACACACAATTTATTAACATTTATTGGTGGTCTATCCTGTGCAGAATGACAAAAAGCTGTTATTTCTTTACTAAAACCTCTGTAAATATGTCTGTAAAGTTTATTTTAGCAGCAGGAATCTTTGCACGGGTTATGTCCAGATGTAAATGTATGGTTTCCAAGAGATTTTTATGCCTTATGTTGTTCTTAAAACTACAGGTATTTAATGAAAAAAAATTTTTTTTAAAACTTCACACATATTTTCTGTTCCAGCATAACAGCTGCTGTGATTTCTATATTTCTTATAAAATCTCCCAAGTGTTAGCTTTATTTTGATACAAAGATTATTTAAGTAGAATTTGCAATTTCTGAGACACTCAGTTAGTGAAGGGACTGAAACTTTCAGAAAATAATTGCTGGATGAACATCTACAACTAATCTGAGAATAAACTGTATTTTTAAAGAAACTCAGCCACATTCTGACCTTTTAACCAAAGCTCCAGGACTGAGATTTAATTACAAAACTGAAAGTACCCAGCTCAATTCAAATGGTTTAAAAGTTGTAAATAAAACTGGATGTTAAAATCTGTAACACCCACACCTTTACTTCAGCAGCACTGGAACCATGGTAAGGTCAAGGTAGCTTTTATCACCCTGTTGTGGTTCTGAAAGTACTTCACACAACTCTGACAGAACCAGTGGCAGCTGGTGGATTTTTTTCCCGGGGGGCTACAACTCCAAAATAAGCCCATCTCCAAAACCAATCAGACTCGTACTAAGTTCTATCGCGCCAGTGTATTTATTAAACAAATGAAAATAATAAAACTGCATTACAATGTCATATTGTTTTATTATTATTTTTTGTACATAAAGTATGCCCTTCTGTTATGGAGAAGCAAATTTATTCATGATTCTCTGGTTAAAGTCAGGGACATTTTAACAAGATTCTTCTCTAGCATGGTCAGTGCAGTGAGATGTGATGTTGTACCTGAGGAAAGTCTGGATTCTCCAGTGTTGAAGCTCCTCTCAGATTCAGCTGTGGTCAGAGGAGATGTGATGAGAATTTTCAGCAGAATCACAGTCTCTGAAGGTGTCCTGCAGATTGTTCTCCATGAAGAGCAGCTGGTACAGAGCCACAGCACCACTGCAGCTCCTGAACTACGTCAGACTTCTTGGTCCTGTTCAGCACTGGGTGAGCCTTCATGGTCTTCAGAGCTGCTTCAGAAAAGTGGCTGTGATCCTGCAGGAATCTGTCTGCCTGCAGCAGTGTAGCTCTGATCAGATGCATGTGAATGGCTCAAGATGATGTCACAAACCTAAAACAATAAATGCACAAATTTAATTCAATATGGAGATGGCTACAAGTGAGCTTTCTAATATATATTTAATATGAAAACAATTGATTTTATTTTAATAGCAACAAATTGTTGCACCTCTAAGGTAAACTATTACATTATATTTTTATTTTAAAAACGTATTCATTTTGTATACAACAAAACAAAATATGTACAGCAGAAGAAAAAAATATAAATAAAATGAAAGGCAGCAGAAAGAAAAGATATATCTTCTAATATCTGTCCCTTTTCAAGAATAAATTCAAACAACAGTAAGTTACAAAAAAAAACTAAACAAAAACATAAAAAATAGCTTTATATTAATATGTGTTCACCATTAATATACATGTTTACATATACAGTATATATATATATATATATATATACTGCTGAAAAATAAAGGGAACACAAACACAATCTAACTCCAAGTAAATCAAACTTGTGTGAAATCAAACTGTCCACTTAGGAAGTGACACTGATTGACAGACAATTTCACATAAGGTCAGCACATTTAACTTTGTTTAGAAGAAAGTATTCAATGAGAACATTTCATTCATTCATATCTATGATGTATTACTGTTCCCTTTATTTTTTGAGAAGTTGTTAAAACTTGGCTAACAGCATTTAGTTAGCCAAGCCTTAGTGCTAAACCACGTTGTTGCACAATTTTCATTTTGTTCGGCTTATCCGGTCCAAGCTACTTCACTTTAAGTTTCTCTTCATACATTCTGCTTAGAAAAGGTTTAGATATAAGGGACTTACAGTGTTGTTTTCTCTTTCATTTCTCGTTTGTTCTCCAAAATCCGCCTCGTATTGCCCTACCGGCTTCTGCCTAATGACGTCGTGTCGTCGACACAGGTGGACCCACCCACTACCGGTGTGTGTTCAGAGTCAGCTGCAAACACAGGCCACCCTATTTTTTTGCAATGAGGACTTACTGCGCATGACCAAAATCTTCATGAGTCGTCAATGGGAATCTGGGGCGGTGAACACAGCGTGACCCGGAAGTGACTCACACGAAAATGCTCATGAGTAAAATGAAAGTTTACACATAAGTAACTATGAATTATTTATTTTGCATATTAGAAAACATACATATGATATTTTGTCTAATATTTATAATATTTTATTTTGTTTTTTTATTTTATTTTTGTGTACCAAAATTAGAGGAGGGGATGGCGAACTCGCACCCCCTATTGACCAGCTGCCACTGGACAGAACCTGGACGCAGAGCTTCATGACAAATCTGTACGTTCTTAATCTCACAACAACCTGTATGTTAAAGACTGCCGTCTTCAGCCCCAGAGTCAAGTGTGGTTGGTTCGAATACTATGTGGAGATGACCTATCTGTCCACTGTTGACCATGTGGAATCTGATGGCACTTTGAGATCAAGTATCCATATATGGTTCAAGGTGACAGTGGACTCCCCCTCTTTAAGAGAGGAAGATCGGGGAGAGCTAGTAGGGACAATAGGTTGGTTCATAGATCATGACAGATCAGCACAAACTGAGAAGGTGGCAAGCTTGGTAGGGATGGCGAAAGTGGTACAGGAAGGAAAGTGCCATTTTATCAACGCCCCTTGTGGGACTGGGAAGACTAGAAACCAGATTCCGGTTCTGAACAGGGGGAGAAAGCCAGGAAAGAAAGCCTATGTCCTGGCCCCCAACAGGGTGGTAGCATGCGAGTGCTACGAGTCTTTGGTGAAAAGCCTAGATGAAAGGGTATCTCTTAACACTTCCAATGCAAGACCTGAAGAAAGAAACCCATGAGTTACCACAGTGGTAGTGATCGCACACGCAACAGCTTTGATGTGTGTTTTGAGAAGGAAGTTGCCTACTAGGGGAGCCATGTTCTTGGTTGACAAGTATCATATGGGGCAGGCCGAAACCATTAGTTTAGTGAAGTGGCTTAAGGGCAACTGCGGACGGGAAAACCTGGATGTCACTTTTTTCAGTGCTACAAGGAAGGACCATATCTCCAGTACAACAAATTATGAGAGTAGGAACAAGCATGTAGACGAAAAAGATATGAATACCTTGAATGAAGATAATCTGGATAAAAAATATTATACACAGTGCCAGGGAGTGTGGAGAGTGTAAAGAAGAAACTAAATCTCAAAAATAACGTGCCAGTGGTATTGTTAGATAGGGAACACATGGACAATTTGGCTATGGCATGAAGACTTGAAAATGGACTAATTATCACAACCAACGTAGTAGAATGTGGCGCAAATCTGAATCCCGATATGGTACTGGACTCCCAGAAATGCTACGTGCCTGTGATGGAGGGGGAAGAAGACATAGTGATGGCGGACAGGGTGACCAGCATGGCTAGTTTAGTTCAATGGCGTGGGAGAGTTGGACATAGGAATTCTGGCGATAGGCCCCCCTGTGATGTCCTCTACAATATTTTTTCCTGAGAATGCAGCCATCTGGGATGATGTGGCTGTTCTACTTAGTCACGAGGACAAGGCTTGGAATGCTAGAGTGTATGGAGAAGAAGAAAGTCCATTAGACAGTGAGCGGAGCCAAAAGTTGAAGAGACTGTGCAGGAGAAGTGACAGATTAACTGATTTCCTTTACAAGAAGCCCCAGATTCCACCATCTGCGGCAATTAGGCTTATGACAGCAAACCAGAGCAATCTGGATAGTGGAGGCTATAGGCGGGTTTTGGCCCTAGGGTTCAGAAGCCAGAATGTGTGCAGCACATGTTCAACCCAAGTTGTCTTTCTCGACTGCTGACTGCACAAGCATTCTGCTTTTCAAAGCCTCTTCAAAGCCTTGCTGGTAGTTTTGAGCAATGGTGATGTCTGGGTGAGGACGAGGAATGCAGTGGAAGCCGTTGTCAGAGTGTCAATAGCTGGATGTTTTTACTGGTTGTTGTACACAGACCCCGAGAAGTTGCAGAACTGGCCGCTAGTGGGCTCGGCCCACGTTGCCATGTTCTTTTATGACTTTTGGTGTTTCTGAGGGTGTCAGCCCCAGTCGGTAGGCACTCCTGGTGGGACTCACTCATAAGTGCAGCCTTGACAGCCACAGTACTGTATGGTATGTTGGATCACAGGGTCACAGACGACCTGTATGTGAGGGCTGTAGGGATGGTGACTAAACTGCAGAGTGGCGAGGACCTGGGTCACCAGTACTCAGTCTTTTACGGGGACTTTAACATGCTTTTGATGGGACTGATGATGTTTGGGGCGAGTGAATCAGTTGCTACTAGAGCGCTACACAGAAGTTTAGTGGATTTGAAGTCAAGGGAAGCAACAGCTGTCAGCAGAATAGGTTTGCCAGGGATGAATGGCCTGGCCGCAGTGGTAGCAGTGGTGTCAGTGGTAATGGTAAACTATGAAAAGATGTTGGAGGAACCAGTGAAGGTCATTGCCACCCAAGCAGCAGGGGACACATTGGGGTACATGCTCAGGATACAGGAGACTCAGGCATTAGTTGTGGAGTTCCTGAACCTGGGAGTATGGCGGTGGCAAGTAGAGTGATGCCAGTGCTGGAATTAGGTTCCTGGGGGCCAGTAAGCTTTATGACCCTGCTCGTGGCTCTGTTTCTTTGCACCCTTTGGTGTGATTACATAGTCACGGTGGTTGTGTTGCTGGCTGGTTTTGGAGCAGGACATATGCTGCCACGTGTGGTGGCTTGCAGGCATGGCACTGTGCAACTGTTTTTTTCTGGCAGTCTCGATCATAGAGTGGCCCACCATGATCTTCTTGGCCCTGACCATGGCTTTTCAATGTGGTAGTCCCCTTAGTGGTAGAAATGCAGTGGAGACTTTGGTTGGTAAGAAAGAAGAGGGACTGTGGAAAACCAACAAAAGGATGATGAACAACATGGACAAAGAAGAGTTTAACAAGTTGTGAAACACACAAGTCCTTCAGTAAAAAAAGAGAAGGGAGTAATATCCAAGGGCTATTTAAAATTAGAGTATTTACTGGGCACCCTAAGGAACATGCCCACCAAGGTTTTGGTACTAGGAGGGTGCATTGGCGGAAAGATACAGTGCTTGATTGGGAAGAGGAGCATTAAAGAGGTGCAGACCCTTAATTTGGAGAGAGATGGCCATGGTTACCACAGGGTGTCAGTCATCAGAGTACCAGGCTATGCTAAAGGCAAGCTGTTCTTAGGAGATGTGCATAGTTTTGAAAGAAATGAGAAGTTTGACATGGTACTCAGTGATATTGGAGAATCAATAACAGTGGCAGAACAGGAGGAGTATTCTAAGAGAAAAAGGGCCAATTTCAAAAGGATCTTAGGGGACCACAAGGGGGAATATCATGTACAAGAAGTTGTGTCCATGGGACCCGGAACTCAAGGGTTTCATGGAGAGGTACAACCTGAGGGCTGTAAGAGTGCCCTATGCTAGGAACAGTACAACAGAGTTCTACTTGGTGAACTTTGGAGCTGGGATGGATTGGATAGAGATGCAGGAATATGCCACTGTCCTGCTGAGTAGAATGGGGATGATAGGGCCTGTGACAAAGGTGACGGTTCCTGTAGATGTAACCAGAAGATTGTATCATCAATCAGCACCTGATGAAAAGAGAAGGTATAAGTTGGAGGCTCCAGACCAGGGGTGTCAAACTCCTGTCCTCGAGGGCCGCTATCCTGCATGTTTTAGAGGTTTTCTTGCTCCAACACACCTGATTTTGATGGCTGGGTGATTAACAGGCTTCTGCCCAATTTGAAGAGTTAATTCAGTCACTGAATCAGGTGTGTTGGAGCTGGAAAACCTCTAAAACATGCAGGATAGCGGCCCTCGAGGACTGGAGTTTGACACCCCTGCTCCAGACTATAGTGGACAATGGCAAATTTAGCTAGCCGTTACAAACTAAAACCACCAAAAAATACATACCACAGTGTAAGAGAACTAGCCAGATTGGAAGGAGTGGGCGACTCTAAATCTGGAATAGTGAAAAATACCATCATGTGGAAACTTTTGCAAGGTCTGGATGGTATAAGACACATTACCCAGAGCTGGGGCCTCACTGACACTAGTGCTCAAGCCACCTTTGATGTTTACATGATGAAAGTGGACACAGTGACACTGGCAACAACACCCTACAATGAGTACAATGAGCTAGAAGAGAAAGTTTGGGACCTCTTGGCTGAGGATGTCCTGGCGAAAAAGTTCAAAATGTTGACATGTTGAAGGAGTTACTAGACTGAGGTCTGGAGCCTTGGGGGGTTTGAATTTTCAAGATTGGGCCGACTCTGAAGAGAGGAAGAGGACTGGGATGGAAGAGATTGAAATGATCAAACGGGGACACCAACAATGGGCTGGGTAAACACCACGGGGAAGAAGGAAAAGAAGAAGGGGCCAAGGACAGGATCTAGACTGATATCCCCGTGAGGATAATCGAACAGATGGTGTTTGGAGAGTTGATGGATTACCTCAGCCAGAGGAGAAATCTGCCCATAGCGTGGGTCACATGAATCCAAATGATTATTTTCAGCTCATCGCTGAAGTAGAGTTGGCAGCAGGGAGGTCAGTGGAGGATGGGAATTTGTACTTTATAGCTGGTGACATAGCAGGATGGGACACAAGGGTTCGCCGGAAAGACCTGGTAGAGGAGTACAGGTTTCTTAGTAATTTTCTGGCAGAGGACACACAGGACTTGGCAAAGGGTCTGTACCATGTGTTCTGTTTGCACATCACCTTGCTGAAGAGGTCTGGAGAGAGAGGAGTCGAGCTGAGCGTTGTGCAGGAGGAAAAGGGCAGACTGGCTTTGTGGGAACCTACACCATGAACACAGTGACCAACACTGTGAAGACTGTCACACACATCTACACGGCAATGGGGGTCACCCCAGGTGCTGTGTGGGTTATGCTGACATCACAGAGGTTGAACTGTTTTATCAGTGGTGATGACAAGGTGGTCACCGGTGGAGAAGCAGACGTGAAAGCTCCTGCCAACAGTGTGGCATACTGGGCGGGTTCAGGTTTTGTAATGAAAGACAAAGACCAACTTGAGAGCAGTGAGGTGGTGGATGAGTTTGAGAAATTGGACTTGTGCTCACACATACCAATAAAAATTGGGTTTACAACTGAAATGGGGACTTAATACAAATATATTCCAACAAGAGGACAAGACGAGATTTTGGCTAAACTGGTGTACTCTGTCGGGGCATTTTACGATGAAGAGACACAAGCCGCTCATGCCCTAAGCCTTAGAAACTATTTGATCCAGCTTTCTTTCAAAAGAGACGTGGCAAGTTCATGTCCAACCACTGAATAATGACCTTTGGTTTGAAACATTCATGAGGAGAAAATAGCTAGATGATGTAAAAAAAAATACAGACTCAGCATTCCTTAAAGGAAGACATATCACCTACTACCTTTAATTTTAGTTTAAATCATCTTATGATGAAACATTATGGAGTTGTAGCTGTTTTGGCCAAACACTGTAAAAACTTTATCCACAAGGGTGAGTAACATATCAACTCACAGCTGTGAATGACTCCAAAGTTTTGCCCAGAATCTGTAGAACTGACTGAGTTGGAACTTTTCAGGTGTAGCCTGATGCTGACTAGCTGAAGTGACCATCTTGTCTAGAACTGACTCCTAATTATATCAGAATCCATCCAGTGGTTCATGAGATATTTTGCTAACAAATAACATAAATACCAGAGGCAAAAACATGCTGCAGGCAATAGTAAACTTAATAAAGCACAATAAAGAAATAAAAGCAATAAAATACATTTCTGATGCAAAACCTAAACTAATCAAATCAGATTTCCAGTAAATCACAGGTCAATAAGAAGTTCTAAAATTATCCAGTGTCTAAATTTTCACATCAATCAAATCAAACTATTTATAAAGCACCTTTCAGACAAAACAACCTCATAGATAACTTAAGTTATAGAACAATGTATGTACAGTCACCTTGTCACAGTTTTTCTATAAGATGAGAACTATCATATTCAATTTAAAATGATAAAATGAGTGTCGAGCCTGATCAGTTCCAATTCCTCTCAAAGAACTTTCATTTTTAAATGAGTTTGGAACAGATTATTCTGTTGAATCAGTGGGTGCAGTCCCGCTGCAGTGGTCTCTGCTTCAGTCTGCAGAGGAGAGCTTTAAAGTGTCTGATATTAAAGATGGATGAAGTTGCTCAGTGACAGACTGAAAGGACGTTTTCTCTATGCAGCTCAGTGTTCAGCTGCAGGAACGTGACTTTTTTACCTGGGAAGCAGAGGATTAATATCAACATTGTTAAAAAACAAGAGCAGATTCCACGTTTTAAACAACAGTTGTTTGACAACAGACAGCTGAGTTTTAATGGAGCAAATAGGTCAGAGTTTTTGATTTTCAGTTTATAAAATTTGTATTAAAATACATTTCAGTTATGTCCAAAGTCACAGCTGTGAAAGAAAAATATATCAGACTAAATAGATAGTCTTTAATTTTAGCTTTAACTGTAATTTACCAGCTTTCCTGCCCTGAACAGTCATATATTACACACTCATAGTAGGACTTATGCTACACTCTGTGTGTGTGTGTGACAGAGAGAGAGAGAGAGAGAGAGAGAGAGAGAGAGAGAGAGAGAGAGAGAGAGAGAG
>NW_013953701.1:28952-37933 GCF_001266775.1 Austrofundulus limnaeus
AGAGAGAGAGAGAGAGAGAGAGAGAGAGAGAGAGAGAGAGAGAGAGAGAGAGAGAGGGAGAGAGAGGGAGAGAGAGAGAGAGAGAGAGAGATGCGTTTCCATTGGCCATGAAAATGCGCAAATTAGAATTTCGAAAATAAATTTGTTCAATGGAAACACGTCAATTTCGAAAAAAAAATACGTTTTTCGACAAAATGTTTTTGCGCTAGGATGAGGTGGGTTTTCAGCCGTATCGAAATTGGTGTGTTTCGCAAAACTGCAATGGAAACACTTTTTTTTGCATCATGGGAGTCACGTGATCAACAACCAGCTGTTTCTATTGGTGAAAAAGACAATGATGAAGAAGATAACAGGAAGTAGAAGTAGTAGTAATATCACAGAAGTAGTATAAAATAGTAAACTCACCGACTACAATTTCCCAAAAACACAGCATACGTAGCCGCTCCCAAGTAGGGACTTGTCTCTGGAAAGCCTCGATAAAAGATGCCGACATCTCCTGTCAACAAAACTGGCTACACCAAACCATCCCAAGAGTTGGAATCAGGCCAGCAGAGCCTCCCTTTGACCCCCAACAGAGAGAAGAACGCGACAGGAAGAGGAGCCACAAGAGGGCCCGAGATGCAGGGCCAAGGGACAGGAAAATCAGGAAGAAAAATGAGTGATAATTATTAATGCTGATCAATTTTAATGCTGGCAAATAAATAACATGAGTAAAAATTATATGCTTAATTGCAAAGCATGATTTAACTAATGTACTGTGATAATCAATGTGTTTTCAATGTAAGATGGTGATTCAGGAAAAAGTGTTATTGCATGTTTTAAAATGAAGGAAGGAAGGGTGTGTGTGTCTGTGCTATTTTGGATGGTGGAAAGTACAGACTGTGCTTCTGCAAAACAGAAATAGCAGAAGTGGGGTTTTTCTGGAATGTACCAGAGGCCCTGTGGTGAAAAAAAGTGGTTTTGACTTGCCACAAAAGTCCCTTAGAGTTCTATTACCAGAATCAGCAAGATTACTTCATTCTGGGAAAGTACTGAAAAGCCCATGGTGGAAATTCCCGACCTTACCACAGAAGGGTAAGGAGGGGGGTGAGCAGGCACAAAAAGAGTATAAAAGAGGAGCAGTTTCAGCAGTACACTCATCTTCTGGCCCCGACTGGAGCAGAGGCAGCAAGAAGGCGAGGACAGCCCAAGAAGAGGAGCAAGTAGATCCAAGGGACATCTCATCTGGGACACACTGGCACACTCCTCTCCAGCGATCTACGGACCAAAGACCAGATCAACCCAGCCCAGCTCTGAGAAGTCCTTTTTAGGCAACAATCTGATGCTTCTCATGGAGGTAATGCCAACACTGCTCCAACCTGTCCTGCCGTCCCAAATTAACAGAAAATGCCACACCACCAAGTCATAAAGTTAGGTCAGGGCATTAGAGCTTTTTATTTTTTTCATCATCAATTATTATTCAATATTCTTAATCTGTGTAATCAAATGTGGCTTTTCTTGCAAATTCCTATTAAACTGCTTACAGCATCATAAAGACAATTTCATGACTGGACATTGATTTTTGAAGTTTTTCTCAGATTACATGAGAGTGTTGTTACTTCAAAGCAACAAGGTGTTAACATATTAATGAGTGTGTGTGCTTTGGAGCCAAGAGGTAACGAAATGAGGTCATAAAATAATAATAAGTTAATTTTTAATGGTTATTAGCCTAGGGAGATAGGATAACTCCCCTTAACAGTTCCCTTGAGACCTGCTGTCCAGGTCACTAAACATCATCTCGGTCACAGTAAGAAGTGCACATCCTAAAAGGGAGCGGCTGCCAGTAACAGTGGTGACTGGCAGCTGGAGGCGTCCTGAGCTACTACGCTGATCCAGAGGCCGGGGTTCAAGAAGGGAGTGACCAATGGAAGGAAGGCAGCTGGAGACTGAGCTAAAGGCTACCGCCCCTGTCTTCCGGAGGAGACAGGCCGGACACGACCACACGGGCCACCCCCCGGTGGCTGTAAGTCCGGTCCATCGCCTCTAAACCAAGAAGAAGACATTGTCTCCTCTCCAAGACCCATCGGTGTCCTGGTGGGTAAACTGGGTGAGGAGCCACACAGGAAAACACTCCTCTGATGATGAGCGCTAGTGTCACGGTAGCAACATGCTATGTGTTTACATCCATCGCCGCCATATTTGTAATGACTTATCGCGAGGACAAATGTATTCACGCGTGACTTTAATAGCATTTCTTACTTAATGGAAACACCACAGTTGCGAAACTTAGTTTTTTCGACATTAACAGAATATAGACAGTTTTGCACAAATTTGCAATGGAAATGCAGCTAGAGAGAGAGAGAGAGAGAGAGAGAGAGAGCGAGCAAGTAACTGAAAAACTTTCCTGCTCTAGTAAAAAAGGTTAAATAATCACTGGAAGGAAACTAGTTTTAATGAGCTGCAGCATTTCTGACAGAACAACAGATCAAAAGCTGATGATATTTAAATGAATGTAGGATGAAACATGGACTTGTAGCTGTTTTGGTTTTCATAATAACATTATGTACAATCACATGCAATATTGTGAGATGAATGAGTCTCAGTTACTACCACACCAAGTAATAGCCCCATCTCAATAAAACTAACATATAAACATTTCTGTTTTGATTTATCATCAGTTGGTGGTGTGGCCATTTAGAATCAGACTTCAAAAGTTGTAAAAATCAATTTAATTATCGTTTCACATGTTTCTATGAAATCCATCCAATGGTTTTGGGGATGTATTGCTAACAGAGTTGACTCTGATAGTTAATTGCAAAGTTTTAAACTCAGATCTCAACCAATCATTTCAAGCTCAGAGCATAAGTTGAGGATAACTTTGAGCCACCAGCACACCAGCTTTGAGTCGAAAGTGTAAATGTAACCAAGTTAGATTCTGTTTTGTGTTTACGCTTATTTTAAAATGTTGTTTAGTGGTAGTTGTTCAACCTAGGACAACTCTCTAAAAGTTTCTTAAAGCCGACAAACAAGTCTTTTCTGTCCGGTTTGTCGGGTGCTCAGTGATTCCAGGTCCAGATGCCATAATTTTCCCACGCATTTCAATATGTTAATGAGAACACTGTGGTGGACTATGATCAATTGTCATGATCCAAATGAAAAAATTAAAGGTGATTATGATGAATTTGATAAAACTTTTATAAAAGGTGGTCCGAGTTTAACCTGAAGTTCATAAAGTTTCTTTAGGAAAAAGAGATGTTGACATTTAGTATTATTTCACTGTTGTGCATGAAGGTGAATCTATATTTATACTCCTCCACTCTCTACAGCTCTTCAGAATTGACTGGAAGTGCTGATATGCCCCTGCCTTCAGTCGATTAGCATTTCCTTGGTCTTAGAGGTGTTAAGATCCAGACCATTTTTCCAACACCACTCTGAGAATAAGTCCATCTCTGCCTGAGTGTATCCAGAGTAATAGAGTCAATATCTGTGTTGTCTGAATATTTGATGAAAAATATTCCAGGTTCTGAACTCTCCCAGTTGTCAGTGAGGGTAAACATCACAGAGCCTTGTGTAGTGATGATAGACGTGGTTCAAAATGAGCTATATTAGATGTTTACTCTCACTCACTGCTGGGTCTGGTAAAAATAAGTAGTTATACTCAGAGAAAGAGATGTGGGTCAAAAACCCATCTGAAGCCGTTTCTTCTCATCAGTTGAGGATGCGCAGTATTAAAAACACTGCAGACATCCATGAAGTTTGGACTTTTATTTGGGCTTTTCAAGGCAAGCTGTAATGTTAGGACAGCATCGTCCACCCTCCTGTGTTGTTGGAAGGCAAACTTAAGTGGATCACAAAGTGCATTTTCTATTCCTAAAACAACTATGACTGCTCTGTAATGAACATTGGTAGACCTAATATCCAAGCAGAAGAAAGCTGCCTGCAAGGAAGGGGTGGGCAGGTTGAATTGTGGTGTTCAGATAATCTGCACCTGAACAAGAGGTGACAGTAGAATCAGAAACAACTCACAACTTCGGGTTAATAGAATTAATAAGACATGTGTGGAAAGAGAAACAGGTTAATTTGCTGTGTAAGACAGATCATCAGGACATCACTTACTGGCCCCAAAGATAACTTCAACCAATGATGCAGGACCAGAGCAGACAGGATTAGAGAGGAAACTCACCTTCCAGATCACAGCCTTCCTCAGTGGCTCTTAACTGGCAGGTACAACTTCAGGACCGAGTTTTTGTTAACTGTGACAGTGCTTTTAAATTGAACTGAAATGATTTAAAACCGCAACGTTTTTTACTGAACCTCCCTTTTTAAACTAAGGAATAATTTATCAGCCTATCTGCTTTTATATCTCGCTGTACTGTTTTTATTTGTTCTGCATAGTTGGAGTTGTTGCATTTCAATTCAGTTTATTTATATAACGCCAAGTTGCAACATACGTTGTCTCAGGGCACTGTTGCATCTCTTTTTTAGATTTTACTGCTGTTGTTCAACCCTGTTTCCAATCTAAAATATTCCATTCATTATCTTAACCTGCTTCTTCCTTTCAGGGTCACTGGTGCCGATATCCAGTAGTCACTGTGCGATGGGCAGGGTACTCTCTGAACAGGTTTCCAGTCCATCACAGGGACACAGAGACCAACAACAATTCACTCTCTCACTAACACCAGTTATCAGTTAGCCTAACAGTAATGGTTTTTTTTTTTTTTTTTGGTCTGTGGGAGGCAGTGGCGGCTGGCCAATAGAGGAGGCTAGGCCAGTACCCCTTCATTATTTTTTGGGACACAAAAGATATACAAATAAAATAACAAAACAAAATAATTAGAAAAAATATGTATAAACAGTGGGGTGTGAAGGTTTGGGCAGTCTTGTTAATTTTCCTGATTTACCTTTATAAATCATTGATTGTTTGGATAAAAAAAAACTCAGTAAATACAGTATATATAATATAGGGGGGCAATAACAGTGATATTTGAGAAGTGAAATGGAGTTTATGTGATTTACAGAAAGTGTGCAATAATTGGTTAAACAAAATTAGTCAGGTGCATAAATTTGGGCACTGTTGTCATTTTATTGATTTCAAAACCTTTAGAACTAATTACTGGAACTTAAATTAGGTTTGTTAAGTTCAGTGACCCTTGACCTCCATACACAGGTGACTCCAATTATGAGAAAGGGTATTTATGGGGGGCAATTGTAAGTTTTTATCCTCTTTGCATCTTCTCTGAAGAGTCACAGCATGGGAGTCTGAAAACAAGTTTCAAATGAGCTGAAACCAAAGATTGTTCAGCATCATGGTTTAGGGCAGGGGTGTCAAACTCCTGTCCTCGAGGGCCGCTATCCTGCATGTTTTAGAGGTTTTCTTGCTCCAACACACCTGATTTTGATCGCTGGGTGATTAACAGGCTTCTGCCCAATTTGAAGAGTTAATTCAATCACTGAATCAGGTGTGTTGGAGCTGGAAAACCTCTAAAACATGCAGGATAGCGGCCCTCGAGGACTGGAGTTTGACACCCCTGGTTTAGGGGAAGGATACAGAAAGATATCTGAGAGATTTCATCTTTCAGTCTCCACTGTGAGAAACATTGTGAGAAAATGTTAGACCACAGGCACAGTTCAAGTGTAGGCTCCAAGTGGCAGACCAAGACTAATCTGGAATAAACAGAAGTGAAGGATGTTGAGAAGAGTCAGAGTCAACCCACAGACCAGCACCAAACACCTACAACATCATCTTGCTGCTGATGGAGTCACTGTGCATCGTTCAACTATTCAGCACTTTACACAAGGAGATGCTGTATGGGAGAGTGATGCAGAGGAAGCCTTTTCTCCGCCCACATCACAAACAGAGCAGCTTGAGGTTTGCTAAAGCACATCTGGACAAGCCAGCTTCATGTTGGAATAAGGTGCTGTGGACTGATGAAACTAAAATAGAGTTATTTGGGCAGAACAAGAAAAACACCTGCTACCTACAGTAACATGTGGGGGTGGTTCCATCATGCTGTGGGGCTGTGTGACCAGTACAGGGACTGGGAATCTTGTTAAAGTTGAGGGACGCATGGATTCCAACCAATGGCTGTGTCCAAAACAGTGGATTGGGTCCTCCAAAGGCCAAATTCGTCAGCCGCATACATCACAGCGCCTCGACGGAGGCCGTCCAAAATGGAAGACTCCTCCGATGCAGCCGACAAATGTGTCCTTCCTTTGGCCCAAAACGAATGACTGATCCGATGGAGCCTTCCTGGCCCACCATATCCCATAATGCATTGCAGCCCGGCAAGAGATTTTTATGCTAATAATGGAGGACAAAGCGAGAGAAAAGAATACATTTTAAATAAATATTTGGCACTGTAAAAATTAAAAATTTCTAGCGTTTGTATTTTTTTATCCTTTTATCATTTGTACAAACATGTTTTTAGATTATATTGTTGTCAGAAAAAAAATGCAAAATAAATGCACCTATGCGTAGTATTTTCCTGCATAGAAATCATCTTCTCTGATCAGATTTCAATTGTTCCCATGACAACAGCTCAGAGGGGGAGAAAAACCCCAGCTTTGATTCACCCAGACTCCTTGATGACAGAGGAGGAAGAAAAAACCCCACTTTGACCTCAAAGACTTCCTAAAGATTTTGCATGGAAATTCACTTGTGGCTTGAATTAACATCTCTCACACCTTCCCCCACTAGACTTTGCGATGACGCCCCAGCAGCTAACTGATACATACTGTTACATACTGATAAGTTCCTGTTGCTTCCGTCCCCCACAAGACTGTTTGTTCCTCTTCAAAGGGACAATAAATTCCTTTAACCAGACTTTTCCACTTTGACTAAGATCAAAGACAACATCCCTCATTAAATGTGAAAAAGAAGGAAAAGATAAAGGAATGTTTTCTGTATATTAATTCTGTTTCCATATGTCTCAAAGCAAGAAATGTGATTTACCTGTTTTCCTTTACAGAAAGAACAAAACCCATTGAAGCTCCACAATGTTCTCGTTTAAAAAGTATTTACACACTAAGAATTCAGTAGAATAACTGTGTGGTTTTAATTGTTTTGATGAAATGTTTTCCTGAAGAAGATATCTGTTTTATTCCATGATTTAATCCTTAGGATCTTAGGACTTGAATTTGAACAATTAACTGCGACAATTTTATCCCTGAGGCAAAACCCAGACTCTGGGTCTCTGCTCTTTCCTTTTTAGGTAAATGCAAGATAAACTAGAATACCAAAGAAAATTTTACCTCCAACAGATTTGACTCACTGAAACCTTTTACCTGTATAAGGTGTAACATTTTTATTAGCCAACTAACAACTTAACTCCGACCCAAACAAAGGTTTTTTAAAAAGTCAGTGCACTCCCAAGAGAGAAGAGAGTTGGAAGATTTGAATATCAGCAGCAAAAGACTTCAGAAGCTTCAGCAGAGACCGACCCTGACAGGCCAACAATGGCTGGCCAGGACCTGGACTCTGCATCTCCTGCTGGTCTGAACGTAGGACCACCGTACCTCGTCGGCTCAACACCTGAGCTTGATTTTAATTTAAGTTTATTACCTAATTTTAACTCATGCATCATTTTAGTCCGTTTTTCTCTACGAAGTCGAGATCAAATTACCAAGCCTTGCAGCAGCCTACGTCGTCACCAGAGAATTACCAGTTCTCTGACCACCGGGACCAGTCGAGTTTACAGACAAACCCCTGTGGCCTGTCATCCAGCTTGTATGAAGAGCCCTACGTGGGAAACGACCCCCAGAGATGACCTTCACTGCTGACTTCCCTCCTGGTACCCACATGGCGGAAACAAAGGGTAAAAGTGAACATTTGTTCTGGTGACAAAAAGGTGCTCAGACGTAATTTGATTTTTATCTTTGTATGAGATTTGATAAACTAAACGACTTCTCTCCCTCATTTAACTAGGATCCCTTAGTTAAATTCTCAGCTAAAGCAAACTCCCCTCACTTTCTTAAACTCTCAGACTTAAATGTAAGTGCCAGTTATGAAAAATTCTTAAGTCTAAGAATCACTCTTACTCCCAAGAAAATTAAGACTGCTCCAGAGGACTCTTAAGTGGTTAATGTTGCGTTCACACTGAACGTGATTTCAGCGTCAAAATTGCATCCAACGCTTCAAGTTGGACGCTTGTGCATTTTGAGGTCAGACGCAGGTCAGCTCGTGAAGCGCTCGCAAGTCAAGAGCCTCCCCGCCCCTCCCTCTGCCTGTCTCTCCTCTGTCGGACTCTGTTTAGTGTCGGACGAAATATAGGAAGTGGCTTTGCTTTATTTACAGAGAGCAAGAGCATGTCWCGCTCATCAGATAATTAATTCATAATTAATTCACCAGATAATTCAGAGAAGTTCTGAGTTTGGTGAGTTTCATCACCCAGGAGCTGCGGGAGAGGCTCGGGGCTCGCTTTCAGAACCATTTTGGTCCCGAGTCCAGTCTGATGAGTCGCTGCCACGCATTGGTGAGGATATCTCTGTCAGGACACCGACTGCAGGCACTCGATTTCAGCTAAAGAGCTCCTCTCCATCTGTTTCAGGTTAGTGGACATCATTCAGTAAACTGTCCCGTCAGGAAATATGTCGCTACGTCACACAGTGGAGTCTCTCTGATTGGTTGACGCAGGGCGTTGAGCTGCAAAAGTTCAGATTTTCTAACTTCAGCGATTTGCGCATCAAGTGCATCGAACGCTCAGATCGTTCAAATCGTGCTGCTCTAAATCGTACTTGACGCGCAGCACTTCCCGACGCTGATTGAAGCGCGTCCACCATAGACTTTGCATGTAAACCTGATGCTGAAATCACGTTTGGTGTGAACGCACCAGGGGCCTCATGTACAAAGACTTGCGTGGATTTCTTACAGAAACCTGACGTACAGTCAAAACCAGAAAACAGCGTACGCACAAAAAAATCCAGATGTATCAAACTGTGCGTACGCCTGAATCCACGCACATTTCTTTTGTACATCGCAATTAATGTGGAACTGAGCGCAGGTA
>NW_013953701.1:39435-44510 GCF_001266775.1 Austrofundulus limnaeus
TGTTCATCATGTGGATGTAATAATTGTTAATCATGTGGATGTAATAACTGTTCATCATGTGGATGTAATAATTGTTAATCATGTGGATGTAATAATTGAGGCAATTTGGTGATTTTTCACCTTATGCCTCCCCGTTTCCTGGCAACGCACCTGCTGATTGAACACACCTGCAGAGGAGCTGGCTCATCAGTATTGGCTTTAAAAGGAAGACTGAAGGATCAACTCATCGCTGAAGCATCAAACCACTTTTGGTAAAAGATCTCAGCCTGGAACTATTTTTGAAAACCTGATCTGTCTAACTTTGTATTCTCTCGTGTACTTACCTGTCTCCAGTTAAAAGGAAATCGYCTTGGAACTGTTTTTGRATCCTGAACAAGTCTGCCTGCCTGCCGAGCCTCTCACCTGCTTCATGCGTTGCCTCCTCGCCTCACCTGTAAATACAACACACTCTTGTAAATATCACCTTTGGATTTTTGGACTCTGGACCTCCTCCTCTATGTTTAACCCCAAGACCTCACTAGTAAGCATAAGTATTAATTATTGAATATCACCCATAGAAATCTGTTACTTACCTCTACAAATCCTCTGCTTCCAGGTCCCGCTCCATGTCCACTACCTGTGTAAATAAACAAATATTATTTATTATTCAAGTTCTCGCCTCCTGTGTTGTTCTTGGTATTTGCTCACGTTGACCTTGTTAAAACCTGCTAGTATGCTTCAGCCAAGCAATATGTCCGCGAGCAATACCGGGAACAATTCTGGGTCCAACACTTCTTCAGAACAGAAATTAAATGAGCACGAACATATGTTAAATCAGTTATTTCAATTACATCTGGAAACTAAATCTATGTTAAATCAAGTCTCTCAAAGTGTAATCTCCATTGATAACAGACTAAACACCATTACTCCCTCCACTCCAGCGCCCTCTCCAGTTCCTGTCGCACCGGTACCAGTTCTCTCTCCCCGAGAACCTGAACTCAAGCCATCCGAATTCTTCGATGGTAATGTAAACCAATGTGGAGGTTTTTTGTTACAGTGTAGACTAGATTTCGCCCTATCTCCCTCTCTTTTCCCGAATCATTCAGCACAAATCACATACATTGTAACATCTCTTAAAGGGAAAGCGTTGAAATGGGCACAAGCCTTTTTGTCGGCACACTCTGCCGAAACTCTCTCTATTCAAGTTTTTCTCCGAGAATTTCAACGTGTGTTTGACCACCCTCTCCAGCAGGAGGCAGCAACTAAAAGTTTAATCAATCTACGCCAGGGAGGGAGATCCGTTGCTGAACACTCCGTGGACTTACGCATTGCTGCTGAGGAGGCGGGCTGGGAGGAATTGGCTCTCAAAGGTATTTTTGTAAATTCTTTATCTGAGCAAATTAAGGATCAGTTGGCCTCCCGGGATGAACCCGGGAGCCTGGACGAATTAATTGCTCTGTCTATACGCATCGACAACAGACTCCGAGAAAGGAGAAAGGAACGAGACTACAACTCCCAGAATCCCTGGAGCTCGTTTTCCGCTCCCGACAACAAACTTCCTCTTCCTGATACCTCGCCAATGGCAAACGAACCAGAACCCATGCAGGTTGGACGAACGCGACTAACACCAGAAGAGAGACAGAGACGCTTTCAAGCAAAATTATGCATTTATTGTGGAAATCCGGGACATTTCGTCGCCTCATGCCCACTTCGGGGAAACGGGGCGGTTCGTCAGTAACACAGGGGAGGCTGACGAAGGACATTAAATTCTCCCCTCACTCATTACTTTCTTTACCTGCCACAGTCGTGTTTCAACAAGTGAGATTACCCATTTCTGCTCTCATCGACTCTGGTTCCGAACAGAATCTCATCTCCAGCGACCTGGTCGAGCAACTGGGCATACCATTCTCATCACTTGAAACCCCCCGTTCCATCACCGGACTTACTGGACAACAACTTTCTCAGGTCAAATACAAGGTTACAGATCTCCATGTGATTGTGTCTGGAAATCATCACGAGATGGGTGAGTTTTTTTGTTTTTGATTCTCTTACCCCTCAACTTATTTTTGGTTTTCCCTGGCTCTGCACCCATAACCCTGTGTTCAACTGGAAAGAAAGGAGAATAGAAAGTTGGAGCTCTCACTGTCTTAAAGTATGCCTAAAGTCTGCTGTCACCACCTCCGTTAAAGGGGAGGAACCTCCTGTTGAGGAGATTGATTTGTCCAAAGTTCCCAAGACCTACCATGATCTTGCACCAGTTTTCAGTAAAAACAGAGCCTTATCATTACCACCACACCGACCGTATGACTGTTCTATTGAACTCACTCCTGGTGCCCCCTTACCTTCTAGCCGATTGTATAATCTATCGGGTCCAGAAAGGGAATCCATGAGGGAGTACATTGAAGACTCACTAGCCTCTGGCATTATTAGACCATCTACATCACCCTTAGGAGCAGGCTTCTTTTTCGTGGCCAAAAAAGGCAAGACCTTGAGACCATGTATTGACTATAGGAGATTAAATCAAATATCTGTAAAAATAAGTATCCATTACCCCTCATGGACTCAGTTTATGATCAGCTCCACTCCGCCACAATATTTACCAAACTGGATCTTAGAAACGCTTATCACCTGGTTCGCATTAAAGAAGGTGATGAGTGGAAAACCACATTTAAAACTCCTCTTGGTCATTTTGAATATCTTGTCATGCCTTTTGGATTAACTAACGCTCCCACTGTGTTTCAAGCTCTGATCAATGACGTCCTGAGAGACTTTCTCAATGACTTTGTTTTTGTTTACCTAGACGATATCCTCATTTTTTTCCCATGACCAAAGACAACATGAAACACATGATAAAGCAGTTCTTCAACGTCGGTATGAAAACAAACTTTTTGTCAAAGCCGAAAAATGTGAGTTTAACGTGACCTCAGTTTCATTCTTAGGCTTCATTCTGGAAATAGGGGCAGTTTCGTACTGATCCGGAGAAAGTCAAAGCAGTGACGGAGTGGCCAGTCCCTAAGGATCAAAAGCAGTTACAACGCTTCTTGGGCTTCGCCAACTTCTACAGACGGTTCATCAAGGACTACAGCAGAATCGCTGCCCCACTTACCAAACTGACATCCACTCTACGAACCTTCACTTGGACTCCTGAGGCTAATAACGCATTTGGTGAGTTAAAGGCTCGTTTCTCGCAGGCTCCTATCCTTTGCCACCCGACCCCAAGAAACAATTCTTTGTGGAGGTTGATGCCTCGGATCTCGGGGTTGGTGCTGTCTTGTCTCAGAAGTCTGGATGTGGTGACAAGCTACATCCATGTGCCTTTTTTTCTCGACGTCTGTCACCTGCCGAGTCGAACTACGATGTGGGGAACCGAGAGTTGTTGGCCATAAAACTCGCTCTTGAAGAATGGAGACACTGGCTGGAAGGTACAGAAACACCTTTTGTCATTATGACAGATCACAAGAATCTAGCTTATCTCCAAAATGCTAAACGGTTGAACCCAAGACAAGCCCGTTGGTCCTTATTCTTTACCAGGTTCAACTTTACAATCACTTACATTCCTGGACCCAAGAACATTAAATCAGATGCTCTCTCTAAATTATT
Source organism: Austrofundulus limnaeus (assembly GCF_001266775.1). NCBI lineage: Eukaryota > Metazoa > Chordata > Actinopteri > Cyprinodontiformes > Rivulidae > Austrofundulus > Austrofundulus limnaeus. The sequence continues at coordinate 43,015 of NW_013953701.1, forward strand.
TTCTTCATCAGATTCTCCTGAGAGAGACTCCACCATTCTCCCTAACACCTGTTTTGTGGGGACCCTTACCTGGGACATAGAGAACACCATTCGCCTGGCTCAACAATCCGATCCGGACCCCGGAACTGGACCTCCTGGGACGAGATTTGTACCCAAGACAGTTATCAGTGAAGTACTGGATTGGATTCAGAACCATCGATTTACTTGTCACCCCGGCATCTCTCGCATGATCAACTTTGCTAAAAGACATTTTTGGTGGTCTTCCATGAATCAAGACATTAAAGAGTTTGTAACCGCCTGTACTGTCTGTGCCACTAACAAGAGCAGCAACCAGCAACCAGCCGGCCTCTTACGTCCACTACCCATCCCTGCCCGCCCATGGTCCCATATCGCCCTGGATTTCGTCACGGGTCTACCTCCTTCTGAAGGTAACACGGTCATCCTCACCATAATCAACAGATTTTCAAACGCCGCTCATTTTGTTCCACTGGTGAAACTACCAACAGCCTTTGAAACTGCCCAGCTCTTAGTTAAAAATGTGTTTCGTCTTCATGGTATCCCATCTGATATTGTTTCTGACCGTGGACCCCAATTCATCTCTCAGGTTTGGAAGGCTTTTTGTACTGCACTAGTTGCTACGGTCAGTCTCACCTCTGGTTACCACCCACAATCTAATGGACAGTCCGAAAGGTGCAACCAAGAGCTAGAGTCTACTTTAAGATGTGTCATCAGTAACAACCCTTCCTCCTGGTGTACATACTTACCATGGGTGGAATATTCTCATAACTGTCATACCTCATCTGCTACCGGTTTCTCTCCTTTTGAAGCATCCCTTGGTTATAACCCGCCTTTGTTCCCCAGAGAGGATACCGAGATCTTGGTCCCTTCAGTCCAGCATCACATTCGCCGTTGCCATAGAATCTGGAACCAAACACAGAGGGCACTACTCAGGACTTCCCAACAGAACAAACGCTTTGCTGATAGACATCGTTCATCTGACCCTTCCTACAAGGTGGGACAAGACGTATGGCTTTCCACACGTGACATTAAYCTAAAGGATTTTCCCAGGAAATTATCACCCAGGTTCATCGGCCCATTTCCTGTGGAAAGGATCATCAATCCGTCTGCCATTAGACTCCGTTTACCCGCCTCCATGAAAATTCATCCCACTTTTCATGTTTCCCAACTAAAACCTGTCTCCACCAGTCCCCTGTGTCCCCCTACTAACACCCCTCCACCCGCCCGTTTACTGGATAACCAACCCATCTACACGGTCAAGAAGCTTTTGGACGTAAGGAGAAGAGGACGGGGCCTCCAGTTCCTTGTGGACTGGGAGGGTTATGGACCTGAGGAGAGGTCGTGGATCCCGAGATCTTTTATCTTGGATCCTATACTAATCTCAACCTTTTTCAGAGAACATCCTGAGAAGAAGTTGTAGATCGCCTGGAGGCGATCTTTAAAGGGGAGGTACTGAGGCAATTTGGTGATTTCTCACC
>NW_013953701.1:45635-47157 GCF_001266775.1 Austrofundulus limnaeus
AGCCTGGAGGCTCGCTGGGATGAGACAGGACTGTCTCATCCTCAACCCCGGGTGTCATGAGCAGACATCATCCACTTGGCGGACCTCAATGCTAATAATCTCAAAACCGTCCACCTGCCTGTCTTTGTCAAGACATCAAAAGGTAAAAGGAGATGCTTGCTGAGATAAAAGCTGAAGTCTAGCCCCTGGAGATGTGGTTCTGACCCCATGGTGGTGCTGGTCAGGTCTGATTTAAAGAACAGTGCCAAATTTACTAATTCTCTTTTCCTCCTATTTCTTAAAGCTAAATCTATACCTTTTTCTCTCTTATTTACTTAAACTTAGTCAAGTAGTGAGCCAGTGAATTGCAACACCTGAAATTTACTGTTTGTGTGTCAACTCTGAGTGGAATTTTTTATGAAAATTATAACTTGTGTCATTTATCCATATAATAATTTTAACAAATGTTTATATGTTTATTCCTGTTCATATATCTAAAATAAATTACTTTGTTTTAAGAAATCTGACCAGGTCACCAGTTTTCATTTTTCACTTCATGATCAGAGATATTTCATTATTTCCTGATTTCATTTTGCAAGGTCTTGCTGGATTATTTTACATGAAATTAGGCTGGTCCTAATTTCATGGGGTAATTCGCTACACTTACCTCTACAAATCCTCTTCTTCCAGGTCCCGCTCCATGTCCACTACATGTGTAAATAAACAAATATTTATTATTCAAGTTCTCGCTTCCTGTGTTGTTCTTGGTATTTGCTCACTTTGACCTTGTTAAAACCTGATAATAATTGTTAATCATGTGGATGTAATAATTCTTAATCATGTGTATCTGCTGTGAACAATAATCATTTTTACATCATGAACAGTTTCTCAGAATCACCTCTAAGTGTCTCCAATGGAACCAGAACCACAGAACCATGTGACACCAGCCCTGGAGTTGGCGTGGGGCTGCGCACATTTCCACGTTCAGTTGAGTTTTGATACATCCGGAGTTTTGCGTGGAAAATGACGTACGCAAGGTTTTTGTGCGTATGCACCGTTGATACATGAGGCCCCAGAAGAGTTGCCACTAGAGGTCTGAGATGAACTGAAGACTACAGCTGTCCTCCTCCCCACCTGACTGTTATTCTCAGTCATACGATGTGGAAAACAGGTTTAATCAGAAATATACAAAAGAAACAAATGTAAAAATAAATAAATATATATAAAAATAAATAAAAAACTGTGTATAAAGTTGGACTAAAATGCGGATATCTGTGTGTGGTTTTTGGAGAAAATATTAAATGTACTCAGCTGGTGAGTGCATGCACTCCCCCAAAAGAAAGAAAGACAGAAATTAAAATTAAGGTGGGAATGAACGTTCCGTTTATTATTCTAACAATCACGTGATACAATGGAGCGCGCGGGGTGGGGGGCTCCTCTCGGACCAAGCTGATAGTGACGGAGCGGGTTGTGTGCGCATTGTGTGTGTGTGTGTGTGTGTGTGTGTGTGTGTGTGTGTGTGTGTGTGTGTGTGTGTGTGTGT
>NW_013953701.1:47710-55395 GCF_001266775.1 Austrofundulus limnaeus
TAAGAATTACTCCCACACTTCACTTAAAGTAAGACTGACACTTAAGAATTACTCCCACACTTCACTTAAAGTAAGACTAATACAAGAATTACTCCTACACTTCACTTAAGTGTAAAATAATTATTATTTAAAAGCTGAGAGTAAAAGCCAGTTATGAAGCGTCTCAGTCTTACTTTAAGTGAAGTGTAGTAGTAATTCTTAAGTGTCAGTCTTACTTTAAGTGAAGTGTAGGAGTAATTCTTAAGTGTCAGTCTTACTTTATGTCCACTCTTCGCTGCATTCTTAAGAGGAATTCTAAGAAGTTTCGTAAATACGGGCCCAGCTCCACAACCTCTGACTTGCAGAGCAGAGTGTTTCTGTGGTTCTACTCTGATCAGCACATTAGAAAGGATTTGAACTCACAGACAAAGCAGTCTGATAGTCCTCAGTTTAGATTAGGCAATATATTCTACACATTTTACAAAAATCTTATCTCAATGACATTTGTTTTTAAGTTCAGACATAGCTTATTTAAGGTAGGACTAGATCAGCTCTCCTCTGTAGTTCAAGTCACACTCACTACAGATTACACAATCTGTATTTATCAACCTTATCTAAAGCTTCGCTCTAAGATTAGGTCGTGTTTAGTAGTAGTTAAAATAGAAAGATGCATGCATACAATCAGTTGAACAATGCTCACAAGTTGGAGTGAAGCTGGGCTTAAAACAAGTAATCAACTTTGAGCTGCTGTGGAAACACTTCAAATGATTAGCATTTATTATTTAAGCAACATCACAAAACTCAAAAATTATGCAGCAGCTCAAACAGTTGTTGCTGCTGATTTTCTTGAAGCTGACACATTTTATCATCAAGCAGTGTCAATCATAGCCAAGAGTGTTTTTTTTTTCCTTGTTAGTTTTATACTTGAAAGGCATGAGATGTTATCTGCCAGATGTGCTCCACTAATAACTAAGCTCACTAACTTCAAAAGCATGTATGAGTTCTCTTCCCAGTCTTGTTGCTGACTGAAAACAGCACTACAACTGTCAGATGGAACCGAGTGTGGATCAGAACTCTGATTTTACAGTTGCTGGCATTATTTAGTGATTTTCTTATATCAGTTAAATCAAATGTGTGTTACCGCAGCAGCAGCTCTGAAAGCCCTGCTTCATACTCATCCTGGAGACGTTTATATGAGTATTTTCTTTTTACCTTTTCAACTATGAAGCAGCTAATAATCCACATGAATGCCAGGACTCAAGGTTTCTCAGAGAAAACGTTATATTTTAATGACTGTCAGTGGATGTTCATTATTATTTGTCTAAAAATAAATAGCAAATTCAATTGATAACAATGAAAACTGCATGCTTTCTTCCAGTCTTTGTATGGTTCATACAGATTTTCTGACAAAGACATAAACTGCAAATAATGAGTGAATTCAAACATGGTGTCAACTGCTGCTCAGTAAATTGCCCTCATTAAGCCTGAGGTGAAATCTATGACATCATCAGGCTGCTCTGTTTTCAGAATAGGCTTTGTTTGTGCATGACATTAAAGCAAAATAGTTGTATCTGAAATTTTCCAAAGATATGCAACATGACTAAAAGTCATGTGTGCTGTTACGTCACAGCAGGAAAGCCTTGACTTCCAACTCTTGAGTTATTCTGTGGAAAGTTTGTCTGCTCTCTTTGATTGGTGGAGACAACAAGTAGGCAGCGCAAATTAATTTCTGTTGTGGTCTCACTTTATTTTTTTAGGTTAATAACCAAACAACTAGTAAGCCACATGGTGTCATGATTTGACGCAGGGAGAACCCAAAAGCAGGTGGACTCAAGGAGCTCATAAAATTAAAAATATTTATTTAAACTAAACCAAAAAGCTGACGAGGCACCAAAACACATAAGGCACAGGGAGACGAGGAGACCAAGACAGAAGAATAAACCAAAGAATGATCCAGTGGGGAAATGAAGGAAATGACCAGTTTATAAACAAACAGAAGGAGAGAGGAAATGACAAACACCTGGGAGGAAGATTGATTAGTGTTTGCAGACAGGTGAGGATGATAAACTGAGAATGACCTGGAAACAAGCTGAGGAGGACTGAAAGGTGGTGGCACAGGGAAAACGCAGAACAACAAAACACATCCTCACACATGGTCGTGTAAGAAAGTGTTCAAAATGCATGCAGAATATGTGGGAAAAACAAGTCCAATTTTTAGTTAAATGTTTATTTTCAGAAAGACAGTAGCTGAGTTTCCATTGCAAATGTGCGCAAAACTTTGTCGATATTCTGTCAATGTCGAAAAACAGTTTTACAACTGCAGTGTTTCCATTAAGTAAGAAATGTTATTAAAGTCACGTGAATACATTTGTTCTCATGATAAGTCATTACAAACATGGCAGCGATGGATGTAAACACATAGCATGTTGCTACCACGACACTAGCGCTCATCATCAGAGGAGACGTCGGCGTCTTTTATCGAGGCTTTCCAGAGACAAGTCCCTACGTGGGAGCGGCTACATATGCTGTGTTTTTGGGAAATTGTAGTCAGTGAGTTTACTATTTTATACTACTTCAGTGATGTTACTACTACTTCTACTTCCTGTTATCTTCTTCATCATCGTCTTTTTCACCAGTAGAAACAGCCGGTTGTTGATCACATGACTCCCGTGATGCGAAAAAAGTGTTTCCATTGCAGTTTTACGAAAAACACAAATTTCGATACGGCTGAAATACCACCTCATCCTAGCGCAAAAACACTTTGTCGAAAAACTTTTTATTTTTCAAAATTGACGTGTTGCCATTGAGCAAATTTATTTTCGAAATTCTAATTTGCGCATTTTCATGGTCAATGAAAACGCAGCTAGTATCTCACACAGCATCAGTGTGCGGCCCTGAAAAAAATAAAATAAAATGTCTTCCAGCTTTGTGTCAGTGCCAAACCATAATATTTATAGGACACCTGGTCCCACTCCAAGGGGTTGTCCCTCTTATGCCAGAATTGATTCAGGAAATGTTAATTATTTGTTAACACTACTGGATCGGGGTACATATTTAAAAGTAAATTGATTCTATCATTGTTTATAATAAATGCAATCAATCACAAATTATAATCTATAAGATTCTATCTAAAATTCATTTAATCAGTCAGAAAATTTCCTTCAGTCAAATTTTGAAAGGTTTTGAAAATCCTGATCTGTTTTATCCACCTACTGTACACCTATATTATACCCACCTCAACCCACTTTGTTCCCACTTTGGTAGCAGTGGCAGATCTAGGATTTTTCTGAGTAAGGGGCCATAAATGGGCCACAATAATCTTAGAGGTGCCAAGTATTTGTTCAACATCCTTTAACCAGTCACACATGTTGAAATACTTGTAATGTAATTAAAAAAGCTTGCACAGTAAATTCTCCGTATCAATTTCACGTTTGCTGAACACAGATTAAAAAAATCAAACAGCATGAAAAAGTCAAGCCATCATTTGTCAGCTGAAATATTTTTTTTTCTGAAGGATTGTTCAAACCTTCTTAAGAAGAGAAGACTTCTGAAACTTAATTGGTGTTGGACTTTTGTATTTGACTCTTTACTGTCACTAGTGTTTGGAATTGGAACTGCATCCACTTTCATTATTCTTGGGCAAAGGACAGATGAGTGACAGGATAAGGGCACTTCAGGGGGCCAATCAGATTTCAGCTGGGACCAATGCCTCTGTGGCCCCACCCCTAGAACTGCCCCTGCTTGGCAGCCAATCTCACATTTAGGATTTCATCTGTTAGCAAACCATTTTAATACGACAACAAGCAGATTTGGAAGAGTTTTTTCATTCATTACTATTATTCACTTGTGTGTTGTTTAGACTTGGATATGTTTTCTGTAAAAAAGATAGCTTCCATGAAGGTGTCAAAATACTGTGCCCTGAAGACAGGTTGCTGACATCCACAACAAAACTGAAATGGGTTGGAGGTTGGTCTGTTGACCTTTTTACAGAAAATCTATTGCAAAATCTTTTTAACTTGTTCAAAACTCAAGCAACAAGACTGCCCACCCCTTTGATTGAAGCACTGAAATAGAAACACTCTCAGTATGTCCTGAGACATTCAGAAGACTCCCTTATGAATGTTGTTCTGCAGCTGGTTGCACACCACTGAGATACTACCTTTAGTTGACACATGTAAGGATGCCTAGTTGTGTGTGTCCATGGTAGTCATGTAATGGAATAGTGACCTGTTTAGGTTCACCCAATCACTGAGGTAACTTTAGCCCAGTTCCTTCGGGGTGCAAGACACTTTAACTTCCACTGCCCTGATGTATGAGGGAGAATTTATATATCAAAAAGAAAGAAATAAGTAGGTCCTCTGGATGGGTTCTTCTTTAGTGAAACGTTCCGTCTCTCCTCCAAGAGACTTCTTCAGTCTGATGAGTTTCAGGTGAACTCAGCCTTATAAGCACTGCCTTCACCTGGACAAACAGGTTAGTCACATGGAAAATAGGGCCGTTGTCTAACAATAGGCTTGATTGGCTCTATTGTTCATAGAGGGTCATGTGCCCCATCACCTGACCCGTGTCATGTTATGTGAATGTAGTGAATGCAAGCGGGGGTTTAACATCCCAGGAGTAAAAGAAGTCATCTTTGTGAAGAAAAACCATCCACCATTAAACAGAGGTGGAAGCCTTCATGTCCAGTTGTCCTCCTCCTACAACACTACGATTGCAAGTATGACTCAGCCCCCTGTGAGCAAAAGGTGTGCATCAGGGCCCCAATGATACCAACATCGCCAGGACCGCCAGGGTGGTCACCGACACTTCCTCCCCCAGGAGGTGGATGCATCGACCCTCAGGAAAACGCAGGGGGCAGTTGAGGCGTCGATCATCTGGGGAATGAAAGTGGAAGTAGTGGCGTCGAGTCCAGTTGGAGCAGAGGTGGAGGTGGATGCATTCAGCCTCGCTGGAGCGCAGGTGGTTGTAGCCACATCAACCCTCTCCTGAGGGTGAGAGGCAGTGGAAGCGTCTCGTCTCGCTGGCGCCAAAATGGAGGTGAAAGCGTCCCACCTGTGCTGGAACCTCTCGGAGGAGGCACAGAGGTGAGAGGCGTCCGGGACTTTCTCGGAAGTGGCACAGGTGGAGGCGGTGTCCGGGACCCTCTCGGAGGTGACGCGTTCGGGACTTCCTCAAAAGGGACACAGGAGGAGGCGGTGTCCGGGAATGTCTCGGGGGAGACGCTGGCGGGCGAGGCGGAACTGGAGGGACAGGATCCATCGACCCGGCCGAGCAGTACTCGATGTATTCGGGGCAGAATGGGTCCAGCTCGGGGTCATAGTCCAGGTCGAACTTGAGTTCGCTGTCCTGAGGCTCGGAGAAGAAAACCCCAGATGGCTCCAGAGGAACCGCTGCCTACCTCCGCCGGCGACGGTGGCTCTGAGAAGAACCAGATGGTGGAGTGGGTTTTACCGCCAGGCGAGTCCCCCAGAACTGCATCCTGGCCTGGATCCCAGCTCTCTCCTCCTCTTCCTCCACAAGGAGAGGGGTCGGAAGGATCTCGAGCCCTGGACTCCAGTGCTCCCATCTCCCGGCAGGCTGCGCAGGAACAGTCTGGAAGCCACCCACCTGGATGACAGATTGCGGCTGCTTGATCTGGTGAGTCCTGGTCCATCTCTGATCTGGTCCTTTACCCCACTCATTAAGAGGAGCAAAGAGGTTCTCCTTTTTTGCAAACTCCATAAAACTTACTCTCCTGGAGGGTTCGAAAGCTGGCTGCTTCATTCTGTTATGATGTGGTGGTGGAACGAACCCAATTCCAGGCGGAGAGTAAAGTTTTTAAAATAAAAGATTTATTTAACAAAACTTTAAAAAAACTTGTGGAAAAAAGCTGTCAAGGCAGCAAACAAATTAAACACAAGGAGACTACGATGAACATCAGACAGTATGGTAAGGAAACCAAAACAATGAAGCAGCGATGAGATGAAGAACTGAACCAGAATATATACTAACAGAGGAAATGAGAAATGAGCGACAGCTGGAGAGGGGACTGATTACAAAACAAGTGACAGGTGAGCGTAATTACAATGAGTGACCTAGAAAACAGACTGAGGAAGGATGAGTAGTAAATACACTGAGAAAACACACGAGGGCGACATGAACAAAACAACAGACTAAACACATTTTCAACAGAAGTTACTTAATATATTCATGTTTATGTGCTGTCCAGAAAAAGCACTTAAATCTTACTGGTAAAATAATATTAGCATTTACTTTTTTAGTACAGTTATTTTGATATATAATACAATGCATATTGTTTATTTAGTAAATTCTGGTAGTTTAGAGATTTAATTTTTTTTTGTAAAATTTAAAAGAACAATTAAATAAATGTTACTACACCGAAAAATCCTTTTTTATCAGTGTACAAGCAACGTTTAGTGTTCAGATCAAGGCAAATGCATAAAACGAGTGTGCATAAACTTTTAATCTGTTCATTTATTTTACAAACTGAAACGCAAACTTCAGATACACATCCTCAAAGTGTCAACATCCCAAAGACTACATTAATAAAACAACAAATAACATCAAATCTTCCATCTTCCAGCCTGTTCTGCCACTATGAATAAGTTCTCCTGTTCTTATTTGTGCAGCAGATGCTGTCATCTCCACAAACGACAGTCCACCTGCACCCCCACCCCACCCCTGGCAAGGGATTAATACGGATTTTTTGTTCAAAGGGGTTGACATGTATGGAATGATGTAGAAGACCTAGAGAAGGTTTTAGTTCACAATCTAAAGCAGTTCACAGAAACTGTGACTCAGTGTGTGATTCAAATGAAGACACTTGTGCACATCACTGATACCAGTCTGCATCTCAGATTTGTCTCTGGAAATAAACTGAAACCTTGTTTCCTCCATAAACATTTATTGGATTCTGTCTGTCTGTGACAAATCTCAACATGCGACGCTGCAGAGGCTAATGGGATTGCATCATATGGGCCTGCATATTGCATGCATTCATCTTGAATGGAGGTAATTTTTTGAAATGCTTTGATTTTCCCACACAACACGCATCTCCTCCAAGCTTCCTCCCATCCCTTCATATGCACAAAACGAGAGAGAGAGAGAGAGAGAGAGAGAGAGAGAGAGAGAGAGAGAGAGAGAGAGAGAGAGAGAGAAATAAATAGACTTCTGTGTGTTCCTTTTTTTTCCTCCAGCCCTGGAGCCTGGCCTGCTTTAAAGAGAGATTGTCTCCGACTTTTGCAGAGAAAAGCTGATGTCCAAGTTAGCTTTGTCAGACTCTCAAGGGCTACAGACTAACAACAGTCAACAGAATCCAGGGTTTAAGTAAAACACTAAGACCTAATATTTGTTATTTTATTGCCTGTAGACATCAACATCGTCAGAGCTGGAAGAACACGCCAGGGGCTACATGCAAGTCTTTAACGTACAGAGAGGACAAAAAAAAAAACTTCAAAAGGGAGAAATGTTTTACTTTTACACCAGAGACCAGATTCAGAAAGAATAAAGATTTGCACATCATTTTTTGGTAGGAATTAAATGTTTAGATAAAGCTAGAAGTGACATAGATAAGATAATAAAATATATTTTTGAGATTCATCATGGTAATAATTATAAGTAAGTAAGTAAGTAAGTAAGTAAGTAAGTAAGTAAGTAAGTAAGTAAGTAAGTAAGTAAGTAAGTAAGTAAGTAAGTAAGTAAGTAAG